>NC_133531.1:83533580-83837280 GCF_048544455.1 Silene latifolia | reverse complement strand
TTCTGATAGGGACATTCCTCTCCAGTTAGAAGCCTCTCAATTTCGCGAACTTCTGGACTCCATGAACCCGTCTGAGCAGCTGAATCTGAAACCAGGGCAATCTCCAGAGGATACCTGTCCAAACACATATATAGGACGACACTCATCAATAGTAAAATCAACAATATCTATACTATGACAAGTTTCTTCTATCATGGGATGTTTTAATGCTTTTTCTAAGTTAAAAACAGTGGTATCATCCCCCACAGCTAAAGTAAGTCTCCCTTGCCTAACATCTATAACTGCCCCCACTGTGTGAAGGAATAGTCTTCTTAAGATGATAGGGATTTGGTTATCCTCCGCCATGTCTAAGACAACAAAATCAACGGGAATGAAGAATTTCCCAATTTGAATGGGAACATCCTCCAACACCCCCAGTGGGTGTTTAACAGATCTATCAGCCATCTGTAATGTCATATTAGTAACTGTCAGCTGACCCATATTTAATTTCTTGCAAATAGAATATGGCATGACACTAATGTTGGTTCCTAAATCACAAAGAGCTTTACTAATAGCAAGATGACCGATATGACAAGGGATAGAAAAACTTCTTGGGTCCTTTAACATAGGTGGTGAATTAATTGGCAACATGGCACTGCACTTTTGAGTGTAAGCAATAGTTTCCACCGCGTCAAAGGATCGTTTCCTTATCAAAATCTCTTTCATAAACTTTGCATAAGCCGACACTTGAGTAATCAATTCAGTGAAAGGAACACTTACCTGTAAGTTCTTCATTACCTCTATAAACTTACCAAACTGCCTGTCTAGCTTAGACTTCTGCTGGCGATGAGGAAAAGGTAGTGCTATGGTAATGGGCTCGGCTTGCTTGGCTTTATTATCAACTTTCGAAACACCGTCAGTCGCCAGAAACGATCCTCGATCGAGCCTTGGTAGGACTCGATCGAGCACAGAAGTTCCTCGATCGATCCTGGGTGGACTCGATCGAGGAACCTTAGCAGGTTCGTCCGTTTCCTTCTTTTCGCTTTTATCTTCAGCTCGTGTTTCAACTTCGTTAGCTTCTTTTTCATCATCACTAAGCTCTAAATTGCCCAATCCTTTAGGATGTATATAAGGTGCCTCATCATCATTAGTGGGCCCTTTATTGTCATGGCTTTGCAGGTCCGGATTTGTGTATGTGGTACTGCTCCTTAATTGAATGACATTAGCTTGTTCGTGAGCTTGTTTACCTTGAGGAGGAGACCTCCGGCCTGTTTTGACAGATTTTGGATTCCCATCTGAGCCACCTGAGTATCGAACATCTTATTATGGGCAATCAACTCAGAGATTTGAGCCGTCTGCTTCTCCTGCATTGACAAAGTTTATTGCAAAAGATTGCACAACTCTGCCATCTCCATGTTCGGAGCTTGTTGAAGAGTTTGTTGAGGAGGTTGCTGATATTAATTGTTAAACTGCTGACCTCCTTGATTTTGCCTTTGATATCCTCCTTGTGGCTGATTACCACGACTGTTGGGAGGAATATAAACATTCTTTTGCGGTTGCTGCTGCTGCGGGTTTTGCACATTCTGACTAGACCATTGAAGGAAGGGATGTTCCTTCGTTCTTTCATTGTAAAAATTGGAGAAAGGTGTGCCTTGTGTACCTTGTCTGTAAGACTGGAAAGCATTAACTTGCTCCAATGTGCTCAAACACTCGGCTGCATTATGACCGTCTAAACCACATCTAGCACCTAACTCCTCTTGTTGATGACTCATAGCATGAACTCTCTCTTTATTACCCAATGATTGGGTAGTCTTCATCTCAGCAATTTGGGCAAAAATAGATTCTAAATGTGCAGCAAGGGCACTATCTCCTCCAGTTCCTCGCGTGCTTCCCCTAGGATTTCCATACTTAGCGGTATGGGTGGCAATCTGTTCAATTAACTTCCACGCGTTAGTATCATTGGCGTTGTCCTGAAACCTCCCATTAGCTGAAGAATCCAATAAGGCACGATGGTCGTCATACAACCCGTTATAAAACTGGTTGAAAAGAAACCACTTTGGGAAACCGTGATGGGGAACAGATCGGACCAATCGTTTGAAGCGAGTCCATGATTCATTCAAATCTTCAGTAGCTCCTTGCTTGAAACTAGTTATTTGACTTCTCAGCGCATTAGTTTTCAGAGCTAAAGTATTCCAATCAGTAATTCCTTCATTTGCCATATCTAAGTCTCTCAACCATTCAGCAGCTCCATCTTTCAGAGAAAAAGTAAAAAGCACATGCTTTATCTGATCTTGTGTCACTCCAGCTGTTAAAGGGATAGAACAGCAGTAAGTGACAAACTTCTCCATATGTGTCGCAAGATCCTCAGCAGCTGTCCCTCCAAATAAGTTTCGCTCCACCAAATTGATGTAAGATGGGCAAATTTCAAAGGTTCCATTGTCAGTAGTGGGCAGCTTAAATCCTTGTGGCATGGAAGCTAAGGTAGGCTCGGAGTGACTGGCTAGAGAAGGCATGATGGTAATCTTAGGAGTGGGAATTTCAACTAGAATTTCATTTTCGGGAATTTCGTCCTCTTCTTAGGACAGATCGCCCGAATCCGTTGGGTTCTCCGTCTCGATGTCAAGTATACTCAAGTCTTCTACTTGACCCAATTCTTTCTGAAACTTCCGTCTGTAGCGAAAAGTCTTTTCAGGTTCGGGATCAAAAGGTATAATCGCTGACCTGTTAGACCTGGGCATACACGAAACTAACAAGAGAAGTGTGAGAACGGTCTCAAGGAACTAGGTTCCCTGAGACAAAAAGACAAAATAAACAAAAACAAACTAGACAATTGTTGCGTCCCCGACAACGGCGCCAAATTTGATAGGGCTAAAGTCGTATTACCAATATCAAAATAAATCTATCTCAGTTACTAACAAAATAGCTAGCGGTAAGACAGGTATCGAATCCATAGGGAGGCGGTAAATAATCAGTTTGCTAATATTTAGATCGTCTGAACGTAACCGTTTCTTAGGGGTTTTTGGTTTGTTTGTTATCTAATCAACTAATAACGAGTAATTAAAAGGTTTATAACAATAATATTAAAAGTCTAGTATTTCCGGTTCACTAGGTCAATTATATGGGGCCTCTTAATCAATTGCTAGGTCAGTCAAGTTATCTAAGGTCACAAGATTGATTAATTCTGTTTATGTCCTTTAGATCGATTCTAACATGCAATCGCTATAATTAGACACAATCTATTTGATTATCGCACCCTATATTAATTCTAACCCTGTCGGTGAAATAATTAATTCGCTACACTAGTTAACAATTCAGGCCTAAATTAATTAACTAGAAGAAGAACAATAATCAAACGATAACTTATGCGATATTACTAGCAATCAATTAATAATCCCCTTTCTAATTCCCCTAGATCCCCTTAATCCCAGATGAGGAAATTAGCTACTTATGATGAATTTAATAACAACAACAATAATTATGATTGAAAGCATGATTAACAAGATGAAGTAATAACAACTAATTAAGAACATAAAACTTGAATGAATAATAATTGAGGAATGATTAGTACCGCAGCAACAAGGAAAGATTAATGAACAAAGTATCCAAGCTAAAGTGAGTTTTCCAGCCGTTCCAAGTAATTAAAAGCGTACTCTAAAAATAACCTACGAGTTTCTAATTTATATTACAAAGTAAGTGTTTTAGGAAATACGGAAATTAATCCGTCAGAGAGGTTCCTCGATCGAGCCTAGCAGGACTCGATCGAGGACGATTACTCGATCGAGTCTCAATGGACTCGATCGAGGAACCAGCTTCACAGGTTCTTCTCGTCTTTCCTTCACTTCTAGTCTTCAAACCACCTCGTTCCTCATGCCATGCTTCGTGTATTCCACTATGCCATATCCGCAATGCTCTTCTTAGCTCGATTATCCCCGTAATGCGTCATTTCTGCATTAAAACATAAAATAGCGGCAGTATCGACAATTCACTACAAAAGGGCATATAAATGACATAAAGGCACAAAAACGGTAAATAAAATGGTATGAAAGGAGTTATAAAAGTATATATAAAAGTGGTGTATCTGTTTTCCTCGTTGTTGTTGATGGCGCAGATGTGAGCTGGCTCGCTCCTTCTCTCGACACATAAGGACATCGATGTCATGTCGTCGGGTATGTTGACGAGTGCGGCAAGTTTTTCTAGGGCATCAGCAAATTGGTTTTCCTCCCGTGGCAAGTGAAAGTAGTCGATTTGGTCGAAGAATTTGGCCTCTTGATTGATTTTTGCTTGGTAGGGTGCTAAGTTGTCGCTTCGGATTTTCCATGATCCGGACACTTGATTGATGATGAGCGAGGAATCGTCGGGGCCCTCAACCTCTTGATGCCAAGTGTTATGGTTGTTTGTAGGCCAATGAGGTATGCTTCATATTCGGCGGCATTGTTAGCGACGGCAAAGTCTAGCTTGACTGAGATCGGAACATGTTACCCTTCTGGTGATATTAGAAGGATCCCTACCCCGAAGCCTCTCAGGTTTGATGCAGTGTCGAAGTATAGGTCCCATGTGTGGGTGTCGGCACAAAGGATGTCTTCGTCGCAAGTGACCATGTGTCGATCGCTGGATCCTCGTTGACGGGATTTTCTGCTAGGAAATTGGCGACTGACCTTCCCTTGATAACCTTGAGGGGTACGAATTTGAGTTTAAATTCAGATAGCATGAGTGTCCACCTAGACAGCCTTCTGTTTAGCACGGGGTTTTCAAAAATTTATTTGACAGGGTCCATCTTAGAGTAGATGTGAACCGTGTAGATGAGCATATAATGTCGTCGCTTCTTTGTTGACCAAACCAGGGAAAGGCATGTCTTTTCCAGTTTGATTTACCTTGTTTCGTATTCGAGGAACTTTTAGCTGATGTAGTAGATGGCTCGTTCTTCGCCGTCGACTGCTTGTGCTAGCATTGCTCCTATGGCTGTGTCGGTGACAGTCAGGTATAGGGATAAGGGAATTCCCAGTTGAGGTGGCATGAGGACAGGAGGCTTGGATAATATTTCCTTTACCCTGTCGAAGGCCTTTTGACAATCGTCGTCCCAATCGTTGTGATCGGAGGCGCGGAGTTTCTTGAAGATTGGTTAAGAAATCATAGTGAGCTTGGCTTTGAAGCGGCTGATGTATTGAACTTGATCGAGAAATCCCCAAATCTCCTTCTCGATCTTAGGTCGAGCCATTTGTGGGAGAGCTTTGATTTTGGTAGGATCGATTTTGATGCCTCTTTTGTTGACGACGTGTCCCAGGAGTTTTCCGTAAGTGACCCCGAATGCACACTTCTGAGGATTTAGTCTCATGTTGTATTTTCAAAGGCGAGCGAAGAATTTTCGAAGGGCGCTGATGTGGATGTCCTTCTCTTTTGATTTGACGATCATATCATCAACATATTGTAGATACCTAGTATCTGCACCTTCCAAAAACCACCCGATGATGATCGGACTGTAACGTGTTTTTGATATGCGTGCGTGGATTGGCTATACATGAGATGGTTTAATGCATTAATCGAATATGAAAAATGATTTCAAAAGTTTTCTAACTTCATTTGCATTAAAATAACACTATTTAGAGTTAAAACCATCTTCGGACCCAAAACCGACTCAGAAACCCGCAACTCGAGTCAACCTGAGTCAACCCGAGTCAAACCAAATCTCGAATGTCGAAAATAATGCCATGAATGTCTTTATCATGTCATTTCCATTAAAATGACCCTAATTAGAGTCAAAACCGACACCGGGCCAAAAACCGACTCCAAATTCAAATCCCGACTCACACGAGTCAAACTCGAGTTACGCACACAAAACACCTACCTCAAGTAACAACCAAAATCATCTTATTAGGTACCCATATTGTTACATGACATCCTATTTGATTACCACAAATCAAACCAACCAAACAATGGATGGAGAAATGGCCACGTCCAAATTGAAAGGGACAGTACACCCCTTTCAGTCACTAGGTGCCTCGCGCCTCAATGGGGTGTCTCCTTAGCCTCCAATAAAACTCAACCGACCTACCACCCCACATTTCTCTATAAATACCAACCTTCACACACCACAATATTCACGCGAGCGTCTGCCCCCTCACCTCTCTCTTAAACTTCTAGACGACTTCCTAAGTCACAAAATCGACACGTGTTTTCGACCTACCGATCGAAAACACAAGCCTTACACATTTTGTTTGGTACCGTCGCCGTGCATTCGACCGACCCATTCGACCAACTCAACATTAACCAACATGTTTTTCAACAACATATTTTCAAGTCATTTTCAAAACAAAATCCTTTTTAAGGCACTCTTTTAAACTTCTTTGATCGTGAGTAGTCGCAACGAGAAAACCGTCTCTAAAGTCATCTACGTCGCAAACATCAATACACGTAAGTTTGAGGGTGTAAACAACTCATTTATTTCATGTCTTTACTGTTTTTATGAGTTTATATGCATGAACAATGCATAACACGATTCAAATATAGGTTAGACGAGCAAAAACCGGATTTTGGCATGAGACAGAGGCTGCTTGTATAGCAGGGAGGCTCGCGCCTCAATGCCCTCTCAGGCCTTAATCCGGCCGTGT
Organism: Silene latifolia; assembly: GCF_048544455.1. Lineage (NCBI taxonomy): Eukaryota > Viridiplantae > Streptophyta > Magnoliopsida > Caryophyllales > Caryophyllaceae > Silene > Silene latifolia. The sequence continues at coordinate 83,830,696 of NC_133531.1, read as the reverse complement.
TTGTTCTCGTCTTTCCTCTTTATTTCATTTCTTATATGAAATCGGTTTTTACCATTTCAAATGTTTCAAATCATTTTTATGACAAACTTTTTAACCATAAATCATAATCACCCTTGGTTCCATATACCATGACGGTTAAATCCGTGACTCGTGATATTAATTGGTTAATTACATTTTAAGAGAAATTTTCTTTTATTTACCATTTTAATTCATTTTTATGATAAACATATTTTGACCATTACAAAAATCATCCTTGGTTCTTTATACCATGACGGTTTATTCCGTGACTCGATGATATTATTGGTTAATTACAAATTAAAGGGTATTTTAACCCCCTTTTATTTTACTTAGCATTTTTCTCATTTGTTTGCATTTGTAAACATATTTGTCATAATTCATAATCATCCTTGCACTACTACAGATACAGGCTATAACAACGGTCAAAAACCGTTGTTATATAAAAAAGCGGACGTTGTTAAAGCGTCCGTTGTAGAAGGTTTTAACAACGGTTGGTTTACTTAAGGAAACCGTTGTTAAAACTATTAACCACGGTTTTATGTATAAAAACCCGTTGTGGAAAGTGTGAGTCAATTTTGGGGGGAAAGTTATAACAACGGGTTTTAATATACAAAACCGTTGTTATAACTAAAGAGAACGGGTTGTTTTAAAATAACCGTTGTTATTTGTTCTTAAAAAATAAAAAAAAATTAAATTAAATATTACTAGATGCATGCATAATTACGGCCTGTTAGAATTCCGATGCATGCATTATTACTGACATCACTGTACATATGAACGGATAATATGGAATGAGAAGGGTTAGTAATAGGATTTGAAGCAGCATTATTGAGAGATATGATGATGATTATGGCACAACTTCCTAACATATATATTAATTAAAAAGCAATTAACTCAACCCACACATTGCTTAGTATAAATACATTGCATATCTCAACTAACATTTCCATTATCTCATATATTCATCTCCAAACTCTAACTGCTAAAACAAACTCTACTTAATCTTTCAAATCAAACTCAAAAAACTCCAACAAAATGAATAACTTCATCCTTAAGACTCTTACCATGATCGAGAACAACAACAACTTCATCCGCCGGTTCCTCCATATTGAGGAAAGTTTCAGGAGCTACCTTGCGGATGCTCGATCCGCATCAAGCAAGCACGCCAAAGAAGATGGCTTGACGGAGCAAAGAAGCGATTGCGGCTATATGATGATATAGCAACTGTTGAACGGAACCTCCAAATAGCCAAGGAGGAGAGGACGGATACGATAGAGCAGAATAAGATCCTCTATGAAAATATAAGAATTGCATTTTTACATATGTAATTTTTTTTTTTTAATTTATGTATTTATAAATATATATATATATATATATATATATATATATATATATATATATTAATTATGTTTATCTTACTTCTTCATCTTGCTTCTTCATTGTTTTACTAACTAATTATGCGAACAATTCTTAAACAAATAACATAATGGTCGATAAAAACACATACATGCAAAAGAAATAAATAGAAAAAGAAAATAATGACGATGAAACTAACAGTGACGGCGAGATTTACCTGATAAATACAGAACGTAATAGACGATGAAATCACAGTGACGGCGAGAAGATAAAGCGACGATGAGAAAGAGAGAAATAGAGAAAGAGAGAAAGAGAGTGTGTATGTGTTTTGTGTTTGTTTGTCTGTTGTGTTTGTGTTTGTGTATTAAGGGTTGTGTTTTGTGGCTGCAGAGACTTCATTTGTGTGGTTTATAGTATGGAAGGTATTGACAACGGTTATTAAACAACAACCGTTGTGAAATAAGTTTTAACAACGGTTGTAAAAAACACCCGTTGCTAAATAAGGTTTAATAACGGGTTTCAAAAATAACCGTTGTGATTACTTTTCACTAACTTTGCGCCAATTTTGCGCCAAATTATTAACAACGGTTGTGAATGTGTGACCCGTTGTTAAAACTAATAACAACGGTTTTTATAACAATACCCGTTGTAATTTATTTTAGTAAAATTCGCGCCATACATTCTACAACGTCTATTGTGATTTTCGTGAATAATCGTTGTTAAAGGGGCGTTGTAGTTGCCTGGATTTGTAGTAGTGTTGGTTCCTTACACCATGTCGGTTTAATCCGGGTACGATGATTAACTTGACTAATTACAAAGAAATGAACTTAACATAATTAGTTCAAATCAAACATTTTACATTTTTATTTGTAAACTATGCTTTTCAAACATGCAAATCCGACAACGAATATTACTAACATAATAGTAATTATTCCGAGTCATGCAAATCATTAATCACAATAAAAAGGGTTTTAAACGACCTTTTTAACAACCAGGAGACGCCCCTTGGGTCGACTCATGCTCGCGCCCCAAGGCAACTCTTGTTTTCTATATTTCAAAACCTGGGCAGACCCCTTTCCCTCGCCAATAGGCTCGCGCCCCTATGGGGCTGCCTGGCACTATTTTGCCTCGTTTTTAGCACTTGTCTAGGACGATATTGATTACGGTTAATCCGAATACATGACGGATCAGATTGACAAGCTTACGTTTGAAGAGTCTATCGATCCGAAATACTCAAGAGGGGGGGGGGGGTGAATTGAGGATTATAACTTTTACCTACTTTTTCGATTGTGTATGTATAATTAATTAATTAAAGTTTATTGATTAAACTTTAACTAATTAACGAATAAGAACGAAATAAACAAACGAACAAAAGAGAGAGACGCACGGTTTTTGAAGTGGTTCAGTTTCACAAATCGAAACCTACGTCCATTATTCTCGATTAATAAATTTAGTACCTTTCTACGGATTACAAATTTACTAACCCAACTCGTACAACTAACCCTAGTTGTAACTCAAGGGAGTATCGTTAAATACTCGAGTGACTAACTTACGCTAATAAGAAAGCATTAATAATTCTTGCAAAGGTTCACGTTAATGAACAAGTAAGAAATCGATTGAGCACTATTATCTTATAACGATCACTAAAGAACGAATGCACAAGTATATAAACACACGACCTTTTGAAAATAGCAAAAACGCTTTTCTTGTTTTGAAACACACGGTTTTTGATTTTAAAAATAAAATCAATTTTATGCTTAAAGGTCTTACTTTCAAATGTTGCACAAGCAAAGTATTTATAAGGAAGGAAAGAGCATGGCTCACGGTTTGCCCGAAACCCTAATAGCCGAAATATAGATATGTAAACAAATCATATCTTTTATTATTTCTTTCCTTAAAACCCTAAGAGATAATAAAGAATATTCCAAAAGATAAAATATAAATTATCCTTCTATTATCTTTTCCATAAATCTTAAGATATGATAAAATTTTCCATAACAAAAAATATCCTTATCATAAATAACCATATCAAGTTAAATATAAAAGATATGTAAAGATAATTCTAGAGAATAATATCTTTACAATAACAATCTTTTATTCCTTAAGGCAACATGAGATAACACGACACATATGCCTCGTGATCCGTGGAAACCCTAGCTTGATATTAGGTTTGATTTTAGGGTTTAAGAGTATGCCATGTTAAAACCCTAATTAGTAATAAGGCTCAACTTATAAGTTGATCCAACATGATTACTAATTATAAGTTTAAAATAAACCCATACTCTATATTAATACGGGCTACTTTGATAAATACTTTTGCTAGAACATTTAAAAGAACCAAAAACATTTTTCAAAAATAATTTGGAAAACATTTTAAGTCGTGTAGTATAAACTCAGCATCTCAATGTTATAGTAAAAGAGCTATAACATTGAGCTCTTTTACAAGTAATGTTATAGCTGTCAAGCTATAACTTTACTAGTATAAGAAATTCATTCTTATGTTATCATTACGAGATAATCACCTATACTATTCTAATCTTCTTAGGAGATCTTCGAGCATAGGCTACTTCATCATCCAAGCTTGATTAATCTTTAGACGAATGAGCTTCGTCTTCTCATAATGCTTGAATAATTCTTCTATAATCTTGATCCGTAATTGAGGGCTTGACCATAATAAAGACTTGTATACTTTCATCACAATTCTTTAAGCTTGACAAATAGTAAGTCTAATCTGAAGAGAGTAAACAAAAAATTATGCGCAACGAGTATATAAAAAGTAAAGCACTCTTGACATCATCAAAACATAAACATATATACAATATGATTCAACAAATTCCCCCTTTTTGATGATGGCAAGTCTCCTAAAATTGTGACCAAGTATGTAGTTCCCCCTCAATATAATACCGTCATCTTGATAATAAAGATCAACGTAAGATCAAGACGACTAACACAAAATCGAAACTTAAAGGACTTTAAGAGACAATTGGTCTTGACAAGGAGCAAGCTTAGGTAGATGCTTACCAGAGATGTTCTTTCCCCGTCTTGACATCATCGAAAAGATAAGAACAAATATAAAATGACTAGAATAATATAAGACGAGACAAGAGATAAGAACGATATAAGAAACTAATAGACCATATATAAACATAAGCATCTAAGAATTAAAGTAGCACACAAACTAAAAGAAAAACATGTCTAAAGCCAAATGGGCCGAATAACAACATGTTTTAGAATTACTTGGGCCATAACCACAAGTAATGTGCCAAAATGGGCCAAATGGGATAGTTGTGCAAAATACACCATGAGAAAAGGAAAATCAAAATAAGTTAAAGCTAATAAGGAAAGTGCTAAAATAGGCAAGAGACAAGGCAAGGCTAAATTGGATGAGTCCTATACGGGTTAACATAGTCGGGACGCGTGCGATGTTCCAAGGCATCAAGACGATCAAAAGAACTCCTCAAGAGGGTAGTTTGAGCTTGAAGACTTCGCTCAAAGTTGAGGACTTTAAGAGACAAAGCCTTTGTCGCTTCCAAAGTAAGATCTTGATCGGCCGCCATAGCTTTCCCGTGCATAACCAACGCACCTCCTTGCCTATAGTGAGAAAAGAGGGACGATCTCCGTGTTGGAACACTTCCTTACGAATTACTTTCAACTCCCTCTCAAAACCTGTAAGCCTCTTATCAACCCCGTCCATCCACGCATACACCCGAGCACTATCCAACCCGCCATCCGAGGACCGTGAAGGCCCAACCCGAGACATGGCTGTGGTCAATGTCGTGGTGTGCTCCTCAAATTTTGCCATTAAAGAGCCCATAAAACTTTTCAACTTAGCTTCCATAGCTACCAAGCCTCATTAGAACGTTTCTCGACATTCTTTGCAAATACCAATTCCGGTCCATCAACCCCAAGACCCATCAATTTGATTACCCGATCACACATATAATCCTTCGCGCTAACACCGTAACTTTCCCGTCCCACAACTTGTTTTATCTCCAACCATCTCGATATCCACATCCCATATGGAAGATCAAGAGTAGTACAAAATTTCTCTTTGGTGACGGTTAGACTCGTTTGAATGATACGGTTTAACACAAGACTAGCCAAGTTAACTTTCCGAGCCTCCAACCAAGAATACACAATTATCGCTTCATAACTTGACACCTTATCCCGTCCACCCCTTCTCGGCACCACCGTGTTCCACAAAAATTTTAAGAGAAACTTAATTTTTGCCGAGAGAGGACGGACCACGATATTACCATTATCCGACCCAACCTCCTCAAAATACTTTTTAATGGCTAATTGTTTATCATCATCCATATTAGACCATTATAAACTAGGATTAACATCAATTCCATCATGAGGAACCGAAAAAGCCGAACAAAAATCATCAATAGAAACCGTCACATCAACACTATTAACGGTTACATGCAACAACCCATTCTTAACATTGACCGAGGCGAAAAATTGAACAACCTCAACCGGGTATATAGGACCCGAGAACCGACTTATATTACCCCAACCTTGAAAATCAAGAAAGTCGACAAAAAACTTAAGAGAAGGAATTTGTGTCAACCAAGATTGAGGGTAATACCTTCCTCCATGGATTTAATGTGGCAAAGCCCGAGAAACAAGAATACTCTCATCTTTTGTCATCCGGACTCAGTTCAAACCTTCTCTTGTCACGCTTTTCGAAGCTTCCCGAAACAGAGTTCTTGAAATCCCATTCCTAACAATGACTTCGGGTTCACTAGCCTCCTCAACTTCATCTACTATAACCTTATTTTTACCCTTTAAAAGCCGACGCCTTTTACCTTCGGATACCGCATCATCCCGACCACGAAATAGGGGAGGAGATGGTTGTGGGTTTGGTGAGGCAAAAGTAAAGGAATTAGGATGATAAGGTGGTTGTTGTTGTGGTTGATTACTCAGATTTCGTTGGTGTTGGTTGCGGGTTAAGGACCGTGTTTTTGCATGTGAGGGATTCATGATGAAGGTTGAAGATGAATATGGTGATGGTGATGGTTAAATATTGAGTGAAGATTTGCTAAAGGAAAAAGTGAATGCAAGTGGGGTTGTGTGGTCAATTGTACACGGTTAGAGGTAATTATAGGGTAGGAGTCTAGGTTGGTCTAGGTTTAGGTAAAACAAGTGGATTAAATTTGGAAAACAATATAAGATATGGAAATAGGAGACTTTAGACGAGATATTGTGTAGCAATTTAGGAAGGATTTTTATAAAATTTGAAATGTAAAAGAAATATGGTATATCTCAATTTTTGGTAAACGATAAACTTTGTATGCCAAATAAATTCTAAAATACAAATAGAATATATACGATAAATAAATTTCTATAAATGTAGATATTCATGCAACGCAATATACGGACACAGTCATACAATCTTATCTTTACTAATCAATCATTGAGAGATTAAACATATATATAAGCTTAGGTACCACTGATTAAACCAATTTCCAACCGTAAAGTCTCAAATCGTTATCTAGCTAATGATTTTGTCAAAATGTATGCCCATTGTTTTTCAGTACTGCAAAATTCAAGTTTTATATTCCCTTTCTCAACATGATCTCGTATAAAATGGTGTCTAATTTCAATGTGTTTGGTACGTGAGTGTTGTGCAGGGTTTTTAGAAATAATAATAGCACTCTCATTATCACATAAGATAGGAATACAACCTACATCAACACCATAATCACGTAATTGTTGCTTAAGTCATAATAATTGAGTACATACCAGTCCTGCTGCAATATATCACTAGTAGAAATAAGGCAATTGGCATCGGTTATAAACAGTGATTGGCATCGGTTCCCAACCGATGCCAATCAAGGCGATGCCAATGCCCTTTTTTTCAATTGGCATCGGTTGCAAACCGATGCCAATTTTTGTATTATTGGCATCGGTCTTTATTCAATTGGCATCGGTTCAGAACCGATGTCATTTTACTGATATTGGCATCAGTTGTACCATATGAACCGATGCAAATTTTTGCATTATCGGCATCGGTTGTAACCAAGGAACCGATGCCATTTTTTATAATTTTCTTTTTTCGTGCATATTTAGGTGCTTCGAGTATTAATGTGTTTTCATATAAAAGGTACATGAAATTTGATATATAACACATCACTTAGAAATTGAACAATCCAAACTCAACAAATAGTTGCAAATCAAATTTACTAAAAACTGAATCCAATACAATTTTCCAGTAAGATAATATTTACCAATAATTCACAATCACATACATCTAAACCCTTCACTATATTACTACAAAAAAATATACTTGAACATGTAAATCAACCTATAATACATGATATGCTTTCTTGACAATATACAGCTCAAAGCCCTCGAACCTCGTACAATTCTTTCAAGTGTAATTGTTGAACCTGAAATACACTGCATAAACAAGAATGATAATGCATAAACAAGAATGATAATGGTAGTACAATGATATTTCAATAAATTTCATGAACTTGAAGAAACATAAGGCGCAAACATATTATCGAGATCTTTGAAGAGGTTAAAATGCCGACACTGCAAGTTTGTGATGGACATCAAATTTATCCGCACTATGATCTCAAATCCTTGTACGAGGACTTAAACTTCGTCTGTTTAGCGTGTTTATAATCTCACTCGAGAATCTGTCATGTATTCCGTTAACTCAATTAATATTTTCATCCTTTTTATCAAACAATATAACAAATAAAAAGTACTCCCTCCTCTTTTTGTTCTTCCTGCAATCTCCTCCAAACAATAATATTGATTACCTTTTCTTTTTTAAATAAACTTCTATAACAACCAAAACAAAATGAACAAGTCACAATTAATATCAAATAACTAGCTAATATTTAACCATGTGCAGTAATACGGAGTATATCGATAATTTAAACATGTTTGGCGAAAGTGCAGTAGAGTGAAAGCATAGAGAAGCTATGCAGGTGGAAAGCGATGTCAAGGCATACTAAAGCGAAGACAAGGGAAGGAGAAAGCATAACTCAGCAAGAAACCAGTAAACATAGACACATAGTATACCAAAGCAATTTAATTACTCCGAACTTCACATCAAATGTTGCAAAAAATCATCAATACATAAAAGTAGAAGTTTTAGTATACGTGGATAAGCTGATTGTATGGCTAAATGAAGAGGACTTTCCTTCCGCATTAACATACATATAATCAAATTTCCATTTTAATAAAAAATACTTCATCTGTTACTTTACGATATTAAAAATCCGCCCACATATTTTGAAAAACGTATATAACTCAATGGAGCGGAACAAACGAGTATATACTCATGTCCAAAATATGGCTAAAAACTAAACAAATAAATTCAAGTGAAACAAAGAATGAGAAAAGGAGGGACCTTGGTAGTTTACCCGAGTGACGACTTTCAAGGTGCTTAATCTGCAACAGGGAGAATAAGATTAACAATAATTAACGTCCTGCACAAGTCCTTATTTAATTCTCATTAAAAAATTCAAAAAGCCTAAAATTAAGGAAGACATTATGCACACATTAGTTCGAGAAAGAACCCAAATGATTGCATTAAGTTCTTAATCATCTTTCTATTGTTATTCTGCTGCTATTTCTTTTCAGAATAGTAGGCAACAAGATAGAAGCCAACATAATACCTTTGCCTTCTTAAACTCTTCAACACCAAGATTCGAGGCTTGAAAACCGATAGAAACAAACGAATCTATAAACTGAGAATAAGTAACACGTTGATTAAAGCTGGGTGTTTTTCATCCCAAGATCTCCGACTCCTTTAACACCGCAAAGCGAACAGACGCCATACTACCTTCCTCCATCAAGAAACTACATTTTAAAACCTCATCAAATCAAAACACTTAACATGGAAAGAAAATCAGTCCACCAACTTTGTCAAAATGTCTTCACCAACTAAAGAGTAGTGACCCAGATAAGTTAACAGAAACATTCTTGAGACAAATCATTTCACTAAACAAGTATGTCTAACATCTTGAACCGCTTAACATCTGACATTTTGGATATCATTGGATCTGTATATTATTCCACTTACAAGATTACTTCTTTACTACATCCCTGCCATGTCAACAGTCAAGACCATTAAGAGAAAATAAACAACAAAATATTGTCTTTGACAGTTAACCTTTAGCCATCTTACTCGCATTTCTCTTATTCACAATTCTTAAATTCCTTCAAAAGTTTACATTTGGAGTATTACGAAGGCAAACCCACCTTAAGGACCTTCTCTAACTTTGCATCTGCAGCATTACAAGCCGATCGCAGTCTCCTCAACATAATCCGGATAACATTTGGACAGTTCATATCTGAATCTATAAATGCATTTCTTTTGTAATTCTAAATACATCATATGATACTAGAGGCAGAAATAAAAAAATAAACTAAAATTGGAATTATCACAACAATTAAACCATAAATTAAGCCTAATTCGAATTATACCCAAAATTCCCAAATTAACATAAACCCTAACACAAAACCTACACATATTTTAATTCCTAATAAAGTTTCAATCATGTATAGGAAACCTAAGATAAGAACAAAATTCGTTTAATTTAACATTAACAAGGAAAACGACAGAACTTAAATTAAAAAAAAAAAAGTAAAATGCACCTGAAGCTCGGAAAACGAGACAAACGGAGGTGTTGATGTTGGTGTCGGTAGTGGTGGTTCGGTGCCAGTAGTAGTGGGTGTTGGTGTTGGTCTCGTCGTAGTGGCTCTCTCATGCGTGGATGACAAGAGGGAGTGGTGGTCGTTGGTCAGAGCCGAGGGTAGTATGTGATGGACCATGATGCGGCTTGACATCAATGGTGGTGTTCGATCGACCATCGATGGCCGGTGAAGGGCAAGGGAGCCGTGGGTGGTAAGCATACAAAGGGACTCAGAGGGTGTGTTAGGAAATTAGGGCTGAGGGGAGTGTGAGTAATGAAGATGCGGCTGCAAACGTAAGTTTATTTGAGATCTAAATATTGGCATCGGTTTTAACTTTGCAACCGATGGCAATAATGCGAAATTGACATCGGTTCTATACTTACAACCGATGCCACTCACCCCAAATACACTATTGGCATCGGTTTGTTAGTCATAACTGATGCCATTATCACTTTAAATTGTATTTGCCATCGGTTTCTATTAGAACCGATGCCAATGTGGCGATGCAAATCGCCATAATTCTACTAGTGTATTCGGCTTCTGCTGTTGAAAGGGCAACTGAATTCCGCTTCTTTGAACCCCATGTTATAATACAAGGTCCAACGAACGTGGAAACACCTGACGTACTTTTCCTGTCTAATGATCATCCTGTGTAGTCGGCATCAGAATATCCGACCAAATCGAAATTGCACTCCATTGGATACCATAAATAGAGTTTAGCCGTGCCGATAAGATATCGTAGAATTCTTTTTACGGCTGTCATATGCGACTCTTTGGGAGACGATTGATATCTTCCACAAACACATACGCTGAACATGATGTCTGGTCTGCTAGCAGTCAAATATAACAATGACCCAATAATACCTCGGTAAGTTGTTTCATCAACTGACTTACCGTCTTTATCTACGGTTAACTTCTTGTCTGCGACCATCGGAGTAGGCATAGCATGTGAATTTTCCATTCCGAATTTTTGAATTAATTCTTTAATATATTTTTGTTGATGAATTTTAATGCCTTCCTCAGTTTGTTGAATTTGCAGACCTAGAAAGAATTTCAATTCTCCCATCATGCTCATCTCAAATTCAGAAGTCATCAACTCCAAAAAATATCTGCACAAGCTTCGGTTGGTTGATTTAAAGATGATATCATCAACGTAGATTTGAACAACCAAAAGGTCAGTACCTTCGGATTTTAGGAATAGGGTTTTATCGACAGATCCTCTATTAAATCCACTGTCAAGTAGAAATTTAGATAATCTGTCATACCAAGCCCTTGGTGCTTACTTTAATCCGTACAGTGCTTTGTCCAATTTAAAGACATGGTCTTCAAATTTGTTATCCTTGAATCCAGGGGGTTGTTCTACGAAAACTTTTTCTTGTTAATACCCATTTAGAAATGCTGTCTTGACGTCCATTTGGAAGAGCTTCATTCCTTTATGAGCTACGAAAGCTATCAGAAGTCTGATGGCTTCAAGACGAGCAACGGGTGCAAAAGTCTCGTCATAATCTATTCCTTCTTGTTGATTATAACCTTGGACCACCAATCTTGCTTTATTTCGAACAATGATTACGACATCATCTAGTTTATTTCTAAATACCCATGTTGTTCCAATAACAGATCGATCCTTGGGTCTAGGAACTAAGTGCCAGACTTTGTTCCGTTCGAACTGTTGAAGCTCTTCTTGCATAGCTATAACTTAATCTCATTCTGCAAGAGCTTCTTTGATATTTGTTGGTTCGATCATTGATAAGAATGAATAGAATGAACAGAAGTTGTTCAAGGATCGTCTTGTTTGAACTCCTTTCTTAATACTGCCAAGAATATTATGCATAGGATGTGAACTCTTGTATTTCCATTTAGTTAAGGTACTCGGCTCTTCATCATTGTTTGAACTTGACTCATCTTCATTTGGCTCAGAATTTGAGTAAGATCCCTCTGAATCCAATACCGGTGTTATAGTAGAGCCGGGTATAACTTCGGACTCATTACCTTGATTTGGATTCAATGTTATAGTAACATCACCTATAACATTAGATTGGAAATCCTTATTTTGAGCTAATGTTATAGTATCATCAACTATAACTTTAGATTTCTTCTTTTTGTCTTTAGAAGAATGATCAAGTTCATCATTGATTCCTTCGATCTCATTATCCTCCGTTTCCAATTCTGGGGGATCATCCCTTGATAGACGAAAGTCAGGTTCGTCAGAGTCTTCTTCCTCATCCTGTAGGGGCTTATCAAATATGTTATCTTCATCAAAAATAACATGAATACTTTCCTCAATACAAAGTGTTCTTTTATTGAAGACCTTGTAAGCCTTTCTATGATCCGAATACCCTATAAAAATAGCCTCATCACTTCTAGGGTCGAACTTACTTAACCTATTTTTACCATTATTGTGAACAAAGCACTTACTCCCAAAGCAACGAAGATGGGAGATATTAGGTTTGCGACCTCTTAGAAGTTCATAAGGGGTTTTCTTACGGATAGGTCTTATCATAGCACGATTGTGGATATAACAGGAAGTACTAATAGCTTCAGCCCAAAAGTTACGAGGTAGACCGCTAAATAAAAGCATTGTACGAGCCATATCTTCTAGGGTTCTATTCATACGTTCAACGACACCGTTTTGTTGAGGAGTTCTTGGTGCAGAAAAATTATGTCCTACACCATTAACTCTGCAATATTCTATAAAGCCTTCACTACTACAAATCCAGGCAACTACAACGCCCCTTTAACAACGATTATTCACGAAAATCACAATAGACGTTGTAGAATGTATGGCGCGAATTTTACTAAAATAAATTACAACGGGTATTGTTATAAAAACCGTTGTTATTAGTTTTAACAACGGGTCACACATTCACAACCGTTGTTAATAATTTGGCGCAAAATTGGCGCAAAGTTAGTGAAAAGTAATCACAACGGTTATTTTTGAAACCCGTTGTTAAACCTTATTTAACAACGGGTGTTTTTTACAACCGTTGTTAAAACTTATTTCACAACGGTTGTTGTTTAATAACCGTTGTCAATACCTTCCATACTATAAACCACACAAACAGAAGTCTGCTGCAGCCACAAAACACAACCCTTAATACACAAACACAAACACAGCAGACAAACAAACACAAAACACATACACACTCTCTTTCTCTCTTTCTCTATTTCTCTCTTTCTCATCGTCACTTTATCTTCTCGCCGTCACTGTGATTTCATCGTCTATTACGTTCTGTATTTATCAGGTAAATCTCGTCGTCACTGTTAGTTTCATCGTCATTATTTTCTTTTTCTATTTATTTCTTTTGCATATATGTGTTTTTATCCACTACTACAGATACAGGCTATAACAACGGTCAAAAACCGTTGTTATATAAAAAAGCGGACGTTGTTAAAGCGTCCGTTGTAGAAGGTTTTAACAACGGTTAGTTTTCTTACGGAAACCGTTGTTAAAAATATTAACAACGGTTTTAAATATAAAAACCCGTTGTGGAAAGTGTGACTCAATTTTGGGGGGAAAGTTATAACAACGGGTTTTAATATACAAAACCGTTGTTATAACTAAAGACAACGGGTTGTTTGTAAATAACCGTTGTTGTTTGTTCTTAAAAAATAAAAAAAAAAAAAATTAAATATTACTAGCTATAAATATTAAAGCATCCTACCAACATATTAAAGCATCCTTTACTAACATTCATTAATTGAAACAACATGGCAATGAACCCTAATTTTATCAACAACGAAGAATGGCTTACACAAACGATTGAAGATGATGGGAAGGTTCTCGCCGGGCTTCCCGCCGATCAACACCCATTAATCAAAGCATCCCTTGAACATCAACGGAATTATTGGATTAAGAGGCGTGAAGCAGTCCGGCTTGTCAACAAAGCCTCATCATCATCATCATCATCATCTTCATACCCTAGTCGGCCTGTTACTCGCAACTTGGTCATGACCAGAGATATGTTGAGTTGTACTCTTCCAACCTTATCTCCACATGCAAGTCGTGTTCTTGCATATATTCAATCTGTTATTGCAAAATATGAAGCCAATGACCCGGAAGTTAGCGGTATACCAGAGTGGCGTGATTGGTGGCAGGTTGAGAAGCGCTTTTTACGCTTAACCGGGGTTGTTCCGGCTTATTATACATCTTTTGATTTCTGATAATTGTTGTAATGTATTTGGTTTAAAATTAAATGAAATGATCATTTTGAAAGTGTTGAGTTATGCTTGTTTGATTTGCTTCCATTTTTTCAACTCCATAGATCTATCAGTCATCATCAAGATCTGATTATGGCACAACTTCCTAACATATATGGCACAACTTCCTAACATATATATTAATTAAAAAACAACTCAACCCACACATTAGTATAAATACATTGCATTATCTCAACTAACATGCATTTCCATTATCTCAATATATTCTCCAAACCCTAACTTGCTAAAACATGCTCGATCCGTCTCAAGGACGCCAAAGAAGATGGAAATGAAATAATTAGAAACACATACATGGAAATGAAATAATTAGCAGATCTTTGAACGGAACCTAATGGTCGATAAAAACACATACATTGAAATGAAATAATTAGAACAATAAAATAATGACGATGAAACAAACCTGATAATTACAGAACGTACGTAAAGAGACGATGAAATCAACAGTGATGGCGAGAAGATAAAGCGACGATGAGAAAGAGAGAAAGAGACGATGAGAAAGTGTGTGTTTTGTGTTTGTGTTTTGGCTCGCTTTGGGTTTGTGTTTGTGTATTAAGGTTTGTGTTTTGTGGCTGCAGCAGACTTGTGTTTGTGTGGTTTATAGTATGGAAGGTATTGACAACGGTTATTAAACAACAACCGTTGTGAAATATGTTTTAACAACGGTTGTAGAAAACACCCGTTGTTAAATAAGTTTTAACAACGGGTTTCAAAATAACCGTTGTGATTACTTTTCACTAACTTTGCGCCAATTTTGCGCTAAATTATTAACAACGGTTGTTCATGTGTGACCCGTTGTTAAAACGAATAACAACGGTTTTTATAACCATACCCGTTGTAATTGATTTTAGTAAAATTCGCGCCATACATTCTACAACGTCTATTGTGATTTTCGTGAATAATCGTTGTTAAAGGGGCGTTGTAGTTGCCTGGATTTGTAGTAGTGATCGACCATTATGTTATTTGTTTAAGTATTGTTCGCATAATTAGTTAATAAAACAATGAAGAAGCAAGATGAAGAAGTAAGATAAACATAATTAATATATATATATATATATATATATATATATATATATATATATATATTTATAAATACATAAATTAAAAAAAAAAATTACATATGTAAAAATGCAATTCTTATATTTTCATAGAGGATCTTATTCTGCTCTATCGTATCCGTCCTCTCCTCCTTGGCTATTTGGAGGTTCCGTTCAGCATTGCTATATCGTCATATAGCCGCAATCGCTGCTCTTTGCTCCGTCAAGCCATCTTCTTTGGCGTGCTTCGGTGCGGATCGAGCATCCGCAAGGTAGCTCCTGAAACTTTCCTCAATATGGAGGAACCGGCGGATGAAGTTGTTGTTGTTCTCGATCATGGTAAGAGTCTTAAGGATGAAATCATTCATTTTCTTAGAGTTTTTGAGTTTGATTTGAAAGATTAAGTAGAGTTTGTTTTAGCGATTAGAGTTTGGAGATGAATATATGAGATAATGGAAATGTTAGTTGAGATATGCAATGTATTTATACTAAGCAATGTGTGGGTTGAGTTAATTGCTTTTTAATTAATATATATGTTAGGAAGTTGTGCCATAATCATCATCATATCTCTCAATAATGCTGCTTCAAATCCTATTACTAACCCTTCTCATTCCATATTATCCGTTCATATGTACAGTGATGTCAGTAATAATGCATGCATCGGAATTCTAACAGGCCGTAATTATGCATGCATCTAGTAATATTTAATTTAATTTTTTTTTATTTTTTAAGAACAAACAACAACGGTTATTTTAAAACAACCCGTTGTCTTTAGTTAAAACAACGGTTTTGTATATTAAAACCCGTTGTTATAACTTTCCCCCCAAAATTGAGTCACACTTTCCACAACGGGTTTTTATACATAAAACCGTGGTTAATAGTTTTAACAACGGTTTCCTTAAGTAAACCAACCATTGTTAAAACCTTCTACAACGGACGCTTTAACAACGTCCGCTTTTTTATATAACAACGGTTTTTTACCGTTGTTATAGCCTGTATCTGTAGTAGTGATTGATTATCAAATTCAGTGTCATGATCCGTACGAATAGACACAAGATTAGTCTTATATTTATTTTGAACAAGTTTCATAAGACAATCGAATTCATCAAAAGTCTCATCCTTTGAATGAAGAAAGATAGGTCATACATACCTTGAGTAATCGTCTACAAGGACAAAGACAAACCTGGATCCTCCTCGACTTCTTACCTTCATAGGAACGCATAAGTCCATATGTACCAATTCCAATGCTTGATTCGTGCTTACCACTCTTTTAGGTTTGAACGATGATCTCACATGTTTGCACCTAGCACACGTGTCACACATCTTTTCTTGGTCGAACTTGATTTTAGGTAAACCTTCAACCAAGTCCCATTTCTTGAGTTTGTTCAAGGTCAGTGAGCTAATGTGACCAAAATGTTTGTGCCATAAACAAGGATCATCAAGTGTAACTTTCATGCATGTAAAAGAGTTAGTAGGCACAGCATTTAACTCTACCATATACACGTTCCTTTTCCTATGGCCCTCAAGAATAACATTACTAGTTCCTTCAATGATAATGTGACAACCATCAATATGGAAAACAACCTTGTTACCTTTATCGCATAGTTGAGATATGCTAAGTAGATTATGTTTGAGACCATCTACTAAATAAACATCACTGATTGCGTGTGACTTAGAAATTCCAACTTTGCCCACACCAATCACTTTACCCTTCTTGTTTTCCCCAAATGTTACCTTTCCTCAGTTGAAAGGTTTGAGTGAAAGAAACAAATTTTTATCTCCAGACATGTGTCTTGAGCATCCACTGTCAATATACCATTGATTGTTTTCTTTCACCAATACCTGCAAAAGGATTAGATACAGTTTTTAGGTACCCAAGCCAAGTTGGGTCGCTTATGATTAGTTACTCTATGTATTAAATCCTTTCGTACCCAAACCTGTCTAATGTTCGTTTTTCTAAACCTTGGGTAGCTGGGTTTAGGAGGATTTCTAGGTTTAGGGATATCTCTAAGTCTCATATAGCAATTTTCCTTGTGTTTAGTTGCTTTGTTTGGTTTTGTAAGGAGCTTGTAAAGGGCTAGGTTTTTTGGTTCGATCAAAAGCCATATCGTAGAACCAACGAAAGTTATTATTCCTTTCTTCGTTAGGTTCTTTTGTGGGAGATTTTTTGTCCTCGACTGTTGTGTCAACCGTTTTAACAAATTTAGTATTTTTTCGTATATCATGTACACGTTTGACACAATTGTCTTGGATGTGACCCGTATGACCACAGTAATAGCAAATCAAATATTCAGGAAGATCAACAAATTTTCTTTTTCTGAAATCGTAATCAGAAGGTGTTGATTTACATTTAGAGTGATCTCTACGGCTGTAGCATTCATATCCTAACCCCATCTTCATATTGTTGTCAGATTGTTCGGTTAGGAAGTTTAAGACTTTTGTGATACCTTCCCATTTATCATGAACTTTCCTTGCGTGAATAAGTAAGTCCTTTAGGTTCTTAATTTCTTCGAGACATTTCGTGTGATCTACGTCATTCTCCTTTCTATAATTGTCACGAAAATCTTGGAACCTTTTGTTAAGAATAACCACAACATCTGAATGTTGTTTCTTAACATTGATCATCTCAGTTTTAGATTCTTTCAATTGCTTTGTAAGAGAATCAATTTCTTTCTTTTGTTCTAAAATCACTACTTCATCAGATGTGATTTTAATTACAAGAAGTTCCTTGGCTTTTCTAAGTTCTAAAGTTATAGCTTCATTAGCTATAAATTTGGCTTGAAGGTGCTTAATATTAAGCTTTAGATTTGAAGTTATAGCTTCATTAGCTACAACTTTGGATTCTAATTCCTTCTTTTCAGCATTAACAATATCTAATGTTGTAGCTTTATCAGCTGTAACTTTAGATTTCAACTTCTTAGCTTTAGCCTTTAGAGTATGATTCTCCTCGGCAATATCAAGAATCTGTTCCTTTAGATCTTTTAGTTCCATATCCTGTTCATGACATTTATCGAGGGATTGTTCAAAGAATTCAATTAAAGCACTTTTAGACAATTTCTTAACATGTTTCTTTAGGTCAAGATAACTAACCTCATTATCGTCATCTTCATCTGATTCTCCTAAAAAGCAATAGTTTGATTGAGAATTCGTGCTATCATCGTCGCTGTTGGAGATTAGGTCAAGACTGACGCTGCTGAGATAAAGGTTGGCTACTTTGTCATCTTCGGATCCTTCATCATCTTCTTAGTCAAGATCACCCCAACACGAAGCCATCACTACTTGTTTGAACTCCTTCTTCGTCTTCTCGGGTTTTGCCTTGTCCTTGATTTTCTCCCATGTCAGATAATCCTTGATCATATGATCGGATTCTCCACACTTGAAGCAACCTCTGTTACCAAAAGATGACTTTGATTCTGTTGCTTTCTTGTTAAACGATTTGTTATTGTTATATGATGATTTTGCTTGTTTGTTTCGAAAGATTCTATTTTTGAAACGGCGTGCAAACAAGACGGTTTCATCTTCTATGTCGGAGTTAACATATTCGCTTTTTAAGGCCATACTTTTACCTCTGCTTGGTTCAGCGTCATCGGCATTTAGAGTAATTTCATGGGCCATGAGAGCACCAATGAGTTCTTGGTAGGATAGGTTTTCAAGATCTCGCGATTCCTCCATTGCTGTGA
Source organism: Silene latifolia (assembly GCF_048544455.1). NCBI lineage: Eukaryota > Viridiplantae > Streptophyta > Magnoliopsida > Caryophyllales > Caryophyllaceae > Silene > Silene latifolia. The sequence continues at coordinate 83,811,729 of NC_133531.1, read as the reverse complement.
CCTTGGCACGCCACTTTTTAGTCAGGCTCCTGAGAACCTTCCTAGCAATGTCCTCGTTGTTGAACTTTCTTCCTAAGTTTTTCAATTCGTTTATGATACTTGAAAAACGTGCGGACATGCTATCCAAGGACTCATTAGGCTCCATACTGAATAGCCCATATTTCTGTATTAACATATATATGCGGTGCTTCCTAACAATGGAAGTACCTTCATAAGCTAATTCAAGGTCGTCCCATATTTCCTTGGCCGTCGAGCATGAAGAGAACCGATCGAATTCATTAGTAGTCATGCCATTCTGCAATAGACTTATAGCTTTGGAATTCTTTTCAGCCTTCTTGTAGTCAGCCTCGATATAGTCCTCTTCCTTTTTCTCGTAAGTAGTGCCTTCAGTGGAAGCAACCAAAATTTTAACTGGTCCGTTTTGGATAATCTTCCAACACTCCCAATCATGACCTTTCACATAGTGAGTCATCATGTTTTTCCATAATCCATAATTCTTCCCATCAAAGACGGGACACTTGAAATCACTACTACAGATACAGCCTATAACAACGGGTAAAAACCGTTGTAAAATAAAAAAGCGGACGTTGTTAAAGCGGCCGTTGTAGAAGGTATTTACAACGGTTTGCTTATTTAGTGAAACCGTTGTCTAAAGTATTCACCACGGTTAAAAGCCGTTGTTGCTGGGTGTTCTCCGTTGTGGAAAGTGTTTCAAAATTTTGGAGGGAATAATATAACAACGGTTGTCGTATGTATAACCGTTGTTGTAACTTTCCCTCCAAAATTGTGAAGTCTTTTGACAACGGGTTTATGGTACATACCCGTTGTTGAAATTTTTTGTAACAACGGTTCTATGTTTAATACCCGTTGTTGTAATTTTACCTCCAAAATTGTGAAGACTTTTAACAACGGTTCTTTGTTTAATACCCGTTGTTGAATATTATCTTGTGGTATTTGTGAATGTCATTCACAACGGTGTTATTTTTATTAACCGTTGTGAAAGGTATTCACAACGGTTTTTTTTAGTAACCGTTTTATTACAAACTCCTAATGTTTTGAAAAAATAAATTTGTTTCATGCCATTCAAAAACCTCGCATATGTCAAGACACCATATACCAAAGACCAAAGATAAATCAATAGATTCAATTCAACCACAACAGCAGCTGCATCATATATATATATACTTACAAGGAGTTGAATTTACATGAACTAATCATTCCCTAACTTCAACAAAAAATTTACTAATAAGTTGATCTAAACTCTGAGTATCATGCATTTCTAAATATATTCTAAGACGTAGTTGCCCCACATGTCTCTTACCTCGTCTGTATCTGAACTTGAGTACTGCTCAATCATTGTGACGGGTTGATTGCATACTGGAAAAAACAAAGAGAAGACATTATGGTATATATAGCAGCAAGCAAGACAACATTAGCAACATCATGGTATATATAGCAGCAAGCAAGATAACATTAGCTCTAATTTAAAAAAAAGTAATAAACACATGTTTAAATTATTACTAACCTTGTCTGGAATAACGAGATATCTTCGCCTAATAATCTCCAACATGAATCGACAAGCGTAGTATCCACATTGTATGCTATCTGGCTGGCGAGGGGCCTATTATTACATAAAAAAAACAGACGAGAGAAGGCTCACATCAGAATCTTGAACTTTAGGTATTGTATTAGTATTAAACACAGATTTTGCACTTAATGTTATTGTATTTGAGCACGTACCCCTGTTATTGTAATAAAATCAAGGCCAACATCAGAATCTTCCGTGGGTTGATCCTGCTCGTTTGCTCTTTTCTTCTTAAAGGCCCTTTTTTTTTAAAATAAAAAAGAAGGCAGAAACTAATTTTTTTAGGGGCAAAAATATGAAAGAACTTTTTTCTATAAATAAAAAATGAAAATGTTATTATAAATAAATCAGTATTATAAACTTACATATTAATCAAGTGCTTAAAAGTCTCGCTTGGTTGATGATGTAAAGAGTCCAACCAGAAAACTTTATTCCTTGTCGGCATGATGGCTGCAAGCACCCAATGAGTCCTACATCAAGAGACATCATCATTATTAACAAGTACATATATTAGGTATGAAAATGCAATTGTAGGGGGAAACGTAATATTAATTTGTTTATTACCCTTTTTCATTATAAGCGCCAAAAATCAGCTTCTTGGTTGTCGCCAATTGCTGAGCAATATAATCTACCCGTTGTTCGAACGAGAAATCCGGAATAAATAAAGATAAAACATAGGGGCACAGAATCAGTATAGATCGGATGGAATATTCTTCTCGGGGATCACTCTCAATTTCAATATCCTACATTATTACGGTATTAATTCAGGTATTTAAAACACTATCTAGTAGTCAGAATATTAGACTATGAAATTATTTATTAAGAAACTTACTTCATCCAAACAAATATGTGTGATATATCAATCGGTCTAGGCCACCCATACGGCCAGCGAGATCCCATGATATAAGCGCTTGGCGCTCAACCCTAGAATATCCTCCTCGAGCGGAATAACTATCACTTGCTCGGTGGCTATGCGATGGCCAGCCTCCTCATGCAGTCTCATCATCGTCACCGTTCTTACTTTTTGCATGTAATCCTTCCCTTTATATTGTGTGGAGTTTAAAGTCCTAACTTTCGGTCCGGAAAGAATGAGTCTTTGATTTTGTCCCCTACACAAAATTACCATGCCTTTTATAAATACAGACAAAATATAAATAAAGGGAGCGAGGTTAATTTTTAAAAAAATGGAGAAGTTAATTAAATACATACCTCATCAAGTTGTTTTGAAGTCGAGGTCGTTGGCATGTCTGTGGACTTAGACTTATCCGCCAAAGCCGCCTTTTTTGTTCCCTACAAAAAAAAAATAACATATAAATTTAACATATAAAAACATTCAACAATTAAAAATGTAACATATATATATATATATAAAGGTATTTCTTCTAACCCCAATCGCTTTCCATTTTGCTCGGCGGAGATATCTTCGCCAAGTAGATGTGAGTATCGGCCATTGGATGAAACTTCTAAGCGCATCTCCCGAATGGTAATGTCGTCACGAATAACCGGGACACGAGCGGTTGAAAGTTTTCATGGCCTGGATTGACTGTAGTTATCTCTACTATTCTATGATTCGGCAAAAGTTTTTCGCCATGAACTACGATTTCATTCTGCTGCAGATTTGTTTTCTACGAGACCCCGGCCAACACGCACATGTGGCTTTTCGATTCTATTAGGGTCAACAAGAATAATCGGCCTCTTGTTTACGGCCCGAAGAATATACACATACATTATTATATCTTTGCAAAAACGCTTCAAAGATTCAAAAGATTTTGCAAAACGCTTTCATCTCGGGCCGATTTTTGCACAAACTTCAACATTCATATAAATTTAACTAATTAAACACTTCATGCATACCTTACGAAAACAGGGAACCGACTTGAAGGGGATGTATGTCTTTTTTCCATCACCCGTCTTCTCATCAAGTTGCATCTCCTTTTCAGACCCATTATTTACCTAATAAAATTAACCAATTCAATGGCACCATGTCGAAGTTGGCGGTGAACACACCCCCTGATCTTACCCAAAAAAAAAACAAAAGAAAAATAAGGAAGTATTAGGTACCTGATCGGCTTTAGTTGTTACAACTTCAGAAGCATTATTAGGTACCTGATCTTTCTGAATCTCGTTGACCGATACTTCCTTCTCATGTATTGCCAAGGTAGTAGCGGCCTCTTGACCAATCTGTTGTACCTTATTATTACCCCCTTTAGAAATGACATCCTCCATCATCTTCACTTCTTCTTCGGAAAGCTTACCTCCAGCATTCACTTTAGTAGTACGAATGCCATTAATCAAGTCGCTTGCCAAGAATGTAATGTGTCAACAATTTTTATCCCAACAATAACATGTGAATTGAACTTAAATGAAAATAATAGAATAAATGTTACCATGTCAGCCTTCTCAGACTTAGTCTTCCTTTTCTTCTTTATCTGGGCAGTTTTCCCATAATATTTCGTTACTCCAACCTGTAACGGGACGCCCCTTAAACGACCTGGATGTTCGGGTCGGCCGATCGCTCTAGCAAGAACGTCATTACGACCACTTTGGGAGTGAATTTCCTTCTTCTACCTCTTTCAATACGTTATCCTATAATATATTAAATAAACTTCAAATTATATTTGTGACTAAAATAATAAAGTTAGTAATGAACTCGTCTTAATAAAATAATGCTTACTATGTTGGCCAAAACTTCCTCATCATATTTGTCATGCGACGACCGGTATCCTTTAGGCGTGTGCCCATGTTTATAAGTTACATGCCGATCCACCTCTTTCACTCCCTTTGCCACCTACACATTAACATGGTAACATTTATACACGTAAATGTGTATCAATGCAAGTCCAAGTGTGATTAAAAAAATAAAGTCTCACAGGGCAATAATGCATGCTACTTACGAGGTCCTCTTCTATCTTTCTCAGAACCGCCGAGAACCATAGAATTTCCCCTTCTTGCATGAAATGTTAGCACGATTTCTTTTGCTAACGGCCTTCAAATAATTATATAAAAGCGCAAGTAGATGAGATAATAAAAAGATTATATAAAGGACTCATTAATTAAAAAAATGATAGGTAAATCGTTAAAAGGCGAGGATATTTAACTTTGAAACTTCTCGGTAGTTCTCATCTTTTTGAAAAGATCCCATTCTTCCTGCTTGATGGTGGGACACTTGTTTTCCGGTGGGCTCTTACGCATCTCCCCGTTGCCTTGTCCACATACAACCAATCCCTAGCAACGCCACACTTCCACCGCTCGTGGACATCCGCTGCCTTATGCATTAAATACTCATCATGGCTTTTATCGGGTATAATAAAGCCTTCCTTTACACGAGCCAAGTATAACTCCGCCAATTTTGGATTCAAAGTTCTAACATCATCTAAATGGATAGGCACAAACTGTCTTGTGCAAGCACCAATCCAACCGGAAAAAAGACCCGCATTTGGACCAAAAGAGGGAAACCCATCTCACTCCATGTTATTTGGAACAACTTGCTTTAGCGGCTATAGTCGCAAGGACTTTCTTGCACTTCATAGCACCCCTCTCACCAGGCTTATTATCACCAGGCTCATTATTCTTTTGACTTCTTTTACGTTTTTCACCCATGATAATCCTAAAACCCAAATATGAATGATATATGAAATGAACAACTTAACAACGTACATGCAGAGTATTATCTAAAACCCTAAACCCTAATAGGAATGAAAATTTAAAACAACAGATTGAGCTTCTAAAATCCTAAACCCCGATAAGAGGAGTAAAGTAGATGATGCGGGATGATAAAGATAACAAAGAAGACGAAAAACAAACAGATGCATGAAAAAGAAACAAGATGATCGTCTTAAAACCCTAATGACGAAACACAAAATTAAAGTGAACATACCTGTTGATGATGATGATAAAGAGAACGAGCGGGATGATAAGGGAAGGCAACGGAATCGGGCTTGAAATCGGGCGACGACGGCGGCGAGAAATGTAAAAAGCGAGGAAGAGAGAAGAATTAACTCAGGATACCAACGGTTGAACTAATAATGTTGTGTGTGTTTGTGTATGGCATGCTGTATGGGTTTCTATATTAGTTTTTTATTAAGACAAACTATTGACAACGGGTGCTCAAAGAAGAACCGTTGTTATATGTTAATAACAACGGGTCAATAAAAGTAAACCGTTGTCAAAAGTTTATTACAACGGTTAAAATATACCCGTTGTAATATATTTTCACCAAATTTGCGCCAAAATGAAATATGTCAAAAAAATAATTGACAACGGGTAGAGGTACTACACCCGTTGTTGAAAGTATTAACAACGGGTAATTTAAATATAACCGTTGTTATTGTTGAACCTCTTTTTTTTTTTTTTTAAATTATCAGAATTCCATTACGTCCAAACTGTAACAATACATACTGAAACATTATTCAGCAATTTCAACACCAAAGATCCACATCTAATAATAAGATCAAGAAAATAAGACAACTTACACCAAAGATGCATGCATACTTGTATGTGTCCGATGAACTATCTCAGGATCGGGGACGTTTCTTTGATGTCATAGTTTCTTCGTTAACCCAAATACCTTCACCATGGTCATCACGCATATAGATGCTTTCAGTGTCCTCATGATCGTGTCAACATCGTCGAAATAAGATACGGTGGTAGACCCATCCATTCCCTCAAAAACGACATCCCGATCATCATCATCATTATCGGATGGACTACTCCTTCTTTTCCTTATAGACAAGACAACAGATCACTTCTTATCCATAGGATCGGTGACATAGAACACTTGTTTAGCTTGGGATGCCATTATGAAAGGATCATCCTTATTATTGCCAACCTTACCCAGTTGACCAACGAAATCCCATCTTATCCTTTCGGACACAATGGATGTTGTTATCAACCCAATTACATCGAAACAAAGGCATTGTGAAATCAATGTAATCTAGTACCAATATTTCTTGAATAACACCATAATAAAGGCATTTTCCCCAAATAGGCTTTTTATCTTTTGAAGTAGCAAAGTGCATTGCCTCAAATTCAAAACTCACACCACTATTTTGCATTGTGCTCACCTCATCTTGCTCGCAAGTGTAAAAAAAGTATATCCATTAATGGCAAAACTGTTGTAAAAGGTGACCCTGGCATTTGGACCTAAACCAAGACGTAGTAACCTAGGAGAGATGTCATCACCGGTTTGATCAAGACAATCGTAAGACAATATTCCTAAACCACTCTTGAAACGTCTTCGTATGCTCGTTCGCAATCCACTTCTCGGTCTTGTTTTGGTGATCGTCTTTGAGTTCATCTTTGTGTTGTTGAATATAAGGTTGCACCTCATCTTCGTTGTTTAGCACATACATGTGTGCTAAATGCAACATTTCACGTGTCACAATTTTTTCAACCCGCCCCTAATACCTTTTCCGGTCATCCACTCACTATGACGATTCTTAGAACGCCAATCAACTCCTCACGGGAGAGATGAGCGTAACAATATGAAAGAGCTTCGTCTAAAATAGCGCGTTCAATAATACAACCTTCCGGACGATACCGATTAGATGTATAGTCCTTGTAGACTTTCATCAATCTTTCGAAAGGATACTGGTATCTCAAGTACATGGGCCCAAGGTACAAAATCTCCCTAACCAAGTGAATGGTCAGATGAATCATGATAGTGAAGAAAGAGGGTGGAAAATACATTTCCAACTGACAAAGAGAGGTTACAACGAGGTCCTGCAATGAATCCGCGTCATCGGGATCGATGACTTTCTCGCATATGGACTGGAAGAAGAGACAGAATCTAGTTATAGCATATCTTACCTTTTCAGGTAAAATGGAACGAATAGCCACGAGTAGTAATTGTTGCATCAAAGTGTGACAATCATGTGACTTTAACCCGATGAGTTTTAGGTCTTGCATCGACACTAGGCTTTTGATGTTCGACGAATAACCATGTGGCACTTTAATTCCATTCAAGCATGCACAAAACTCTTTTCTCTCATTCCGTGAAAGGGTAAAAGCTGCTGGCGGTAAAAATGTATGATTACCTCTCTTCTGTGGTGCCAACTCTAGCCTAATACCCATCATTTTCATATCTTCCCTAGCTGCGGCGTTATCCTTTGTTTTACCAGGAACATTCAGAAGGGTATTGATAATATTATCACAGACATTTTTCTCAATGTGCATGAAATCGAGGCAATGCCTGACCTCCAGGTCAGGCCAATATGGAAGTTTATCAAAAAATATGGATCTTTTCTTATACCCACGAGTAGACAATTTAGAGCCGCTCTTATTCCCATAATCTATCTCAATATGCTTTACTTTCTGATAAACTTTATGCCCACTCAAAATTCTAGGAGGTTGACGAAGTTCTTGTCTTCCATTGAATGCTTTCTGCATCTTGCGATAACAATGGTCATGAGACAAGCACCTCTTATTTCCCATATACACATACTTACGAGAAGACTTCAAGTATTCAGACTCGATATCCTCCCCACACAATGGACAAGCCTCTTTCCCATGAACTGTGTGCCCAGAAAGGTCGCCATAAGCCGGATAGTCAGTTATTGTACACAATTACATCGCTCTCAAATTGAAAGTTTCGTTCTTATATGCATCAAATACTTCTATCCCACTATCCCACAACAATCGCAAATCATCTAGAAGAGGTTCCAAATATACATCTATATCATTTCCAGGTTGTTTAGGGCCGGAAATTAACAACGACAACATCAAATACTTTCTTTTCATGCACACATATGGAGGTAAGTTATAAATAGCCAACACTACTACTGGCCAAGTACTATGTTGGCTACTCATGTTTCCGTGTGGGTTCATTCCATCGGTGGACAGCGCTAGACGTAAGTTTCTAGGTTCATTGCCAAACTCGGGATACTTAGCGTCGAACGATTTCCATTGCTTACCATCTGCCAGTGTCTTAGCTTTCCATCAATTATTCTTCCCTTGTTTCATGCCAAGTTAACATTTTTGCATCATCGGGATTCGCATAAATCCTTATGACTCTTGGTATCAATGGAAAATACCACAACACCTTAGCCGGGATCCCTTCCTTATCCTTATAACGCCACTCCAAACATTTAGGGCAATTGGTTAAGTTTTGATATAATTTCCGATACAATATGCAATCATTTGGACATGCATGTATTTTCTCATATTTCATACCCACTCCTCTTATTAGTTTTTTCGCCTCATATGTCTTAACATGTAGAACATTACCATAAGGAAGCAACTCCTTTATCAAGGCTAAAAAACTAGTGAAACACGTGTCACTCACCCCATTTGCCCCCTTGATATTATACAACTTCACCACAGCCGACATTTTTGTGAACTTACAACCAGGATAAAGAGGTGCTTCAGACTCACACAACTTCTCATACATGTTGTTAAGGTCATCCCAATTACTAGTGTCATCACCTACATCTTCAAAAGCAATGGACTCATCATCATTCTCTTCATTATCTATAGACCCAACATTCAACTTCTCTACTTCCAACTCTTCCAACTCAAAAAACTCGGCAAACTCAGGATCATCAGTTAGCCTTTCGTGTACCTCAACATCATCTTCTTCAGAGTTATTCTCTTCCTCTAATGATTCCCCATGAAAAATCCAAAGTGTATAGGATCGACTAAATCTCCACTTTTCTAGGTGTATTTTAACGTCCGGAAAAGCCATATAGCTAATATTACCACATCTTTCACAAGGACATGCAATACTAGAAGAACCTTTCAAATTGTTCGAAACGAATTCATAAAATTCAGCTAAACCATCCTTGTAGGTGCGGTCACTCATATTTGCATCAATCATCCAAGTTTGAGTCATTATTCTACATTCGTAATAATAGGCAACTAATTCAGAAAATACAATAATAGGCAAACAAATAAACGAAATTCAGGAAAGCAATTAAGCTAAATTATCAACAAATTAGATACTAACCCAAAAAATCATATATCTAGTTATAAGCGTTGCTAAGAAACATATATATACCTGATTGATAAACGCGCGATGAGGGAGAGAAGACGTGACAACAGTGACGGAGATGAAGACAGAGAGACGATCAGGGAGGAATGGAGGATGATATAGTAGCAGTATTAGCTTGTGTTTGTGTTTGTAGCGTATAGCAGAATAAAGCAATATGTTGTTCTTAAGATTTTCATAATATTAATAACAACGGTTATTGAGTCTACAACCGTTGTTAAAACGTATTAAAAACGGGTTCTAATATAACTGTTGTGATTACTTTTCACTAATTTGGCGCCAAACCATTAACAACGGTTAAAAATTAACCGTTGTTATTAGTTTTTTCATTAACAACGGTTGTTTAAGTATGACCCGTTGTTAAAACCAATAACAACGGTTAACAACACATAACCGTTGTAATTAAGTTTGGTAAAATTCGCGGAATAAATTCTACAACGTGTTTTGATGATTTTCGTGAATAAGCGTTGTTAAAGGGCCGTTGTGGTTGCCTGTATTTGTAGTAGTGAATATTTGGAATCCATTTATCACATGATAGGCAACGGAATATAAAACGATAAGATAAATAAAGATAGACAAATCAGCCTCTTTGCGGTTAGGCAATCAAGAGCACGAGGCTCTGATACCAATTGAAGAGTCTATCGATCCGAAATACTCAAGGGGAGTGAATTGAGGATTAAAACTTTTACCTACTTTTTCGATTGTGTATGTATAATTAATTATTTAAATTTTATTGATTAAACTTTAACTAATTAACTAATTAACGAATAAGAACGAAATAAACAAACGAACAAAAGAGAGAGACGCACGGTTTTTGAGGTGGTTCAGTTTCACAAATCGAAACCTACGTCCACTATTCTCGATTAATAAATTTATTACCTTTCTACGGATTACAAATTTACCAACCCAACTCGTACAACTAACCCTAGTTGTAACTCAAGTGAGTACCGTTAAATACTCGAGTGACTAACTTACGCTAATAAGAAAGCACTAATGATTCTTGCAAAGGTTCACGTTAATGAACAAGTAAGAAATCGATTGAGCACTATTATCTTATAACGATCACTAAAGAACGAATGCACAAGTATATAAACACACGACCTTTTGAAAATAGCAAAAACGGTTTTCTTGTTTTGAAACACACGGTTTTTGCTCTTAAAAATAAAATCAATTTTATGCTTAATGGTCTTACTTTCAAATGTTCCACAAGTAAAGTATTTATAAGCAAGGAAAGAGCATGGCTCACGGTTTGCCCGAAACCCTAATAGCCGAAATATAGATATGTAAACAAATCATATATTTTATTATTTCTTTCCTTAAAACCCTAAGAGATAATATAGAATATTCCAAAAGATAAAATATAAATTATCCTTCTATTATCTTTTCCATAAATCTTAAGATATGATAATATTTTTCATAACAAAAAATATCCTTATCATAAATAACCATATCAAGTTAAATATAAAAGATATGTAAAGATAATTCTAGAGAATAAAATTTTTACAATAACAATCTTTTATTCCTTAAGGCAACACGAGATAACACGGCACATATGCCTCGTGATCCGTGGAAACCCTAGCTTGATATTAGGTTAGATTTTAGGGTTTAAGAGTATGCCATGTTAAAATCCTAATTAGTAATAAGGCTCAACTCATAAGTTGATTCAACATGATTACTAATTATAAGTTTAAAATAAAACCATACTCTATATTAATACGGACTACTTTTATAAATACTTTTGCTAGAACATTTAAAACAACCAAAAACATTTTTCAAAAAAAATTTCGAAAACATTTTAAGTCGTGTAGTATAAACTCAGCATCTCAATGTTATAGTAGAAGAGCTATAACATTGAGCTCTTTTACAAGTAATGTTATAGCTGTCAAGCTATAACTTTACTAGTATAAGAAATTCATTCTTATGTTATCATTACGAGATAATCACCTATACTATTCTAATCTTCTTAGGAGATCTTCGAGCATAGGCTACTTCATCATCCAAGCTTGATTAATCTTTAGACGAACGAGATTCGTCTTCTCATAATGCTTGAATAATTCTTCTATAATCTTGATCCGTAATTGAGGGCTTGACCATAATAGACTTGTAACTTTCATCACAATTCTCTAAGCTTGACAAATAGTAAGTCTAATATGAAGAGACTAAACAAACAATTACGCGCAACGAGCATATAAAAAGTAAAGCACTCTTGACATCATCAAAACATAAACATATATACTATATGATTCAACAACATTTTTACACTTTGTCATTTGACACCCTATTTCAAATAATGGATCGTGTTAAGCATTATAACCCGAATTTGGTAAATGGATGTTTAATTTCCATTTTCACATGCAAATCAATCTAAATCCAACTCGACATCAATTACTTTATATTTGGATAAACAAACCGACTTAGGAAACTCTCACATATTAGGTTAAACTTTTGGATGCGCATTCATGCATTTAAACTGTTTTATCAACTTTTGCACTTAAACAACCAAGATCGATCAGTAGAGGCCTCTATAGCGGGCGCGATTGGGTGTCCGATTAAAGGGCTTCCCAATACGTAGCCTCACCCCTTACTCAGAACCTTTGGACAGTGCATGCCCTTATCCAGGGCGTACGAGAGTCACTTTAGGCATAGAATGCCAAAAGGGGGACGAGTCCTTATCTTTAGTACCTATGTCAAACACTGCTTTGTGCTTCATTTGACCGAGGTATAAAGTGGATTTCGAACGGATTCCAGGCATCCCATAATTGCTTGGTGGCGACTCCGACCATCTCTACATCATTTTGCGGCCTTTGCCGAGACGAAACTGACCGATCTCAAACGATCCGGTCGAAAGCATTTCAACGCCGCCGAGCGTGGCTTTCAAAAAGACCGCTGCATGCATGTCCACAGATTGGCTTGGCGTGCAGGTGGCCCGTGACTACGGACCGGTAGGTGGCATCACGCCCACAGACCGGCTTGTGGCCCATGTCCACAGTTTGGCGACTCTGCTGGGGAAACTAGCACACTTGTGTCTTTGTGATCCTTAGAAGTGAAACTCGAACGAGGTCGTGGTTAAAGTGCATTAATTGATATTACGGTCATAAGTCGGGTTCTTTGTCCGCGCCCACAACCTAACCCTTTTCGACCAATTGGCTCGTCTCGTCACCGTGAGTTTTCTCATCTCCGCGTTTCGAATCCCGATTGCGTCAAGCACGCCGTTGACGTTACACATTTCTGTTTCGTCAAAGAGCTTTATGTTGGAATATGTGTCCTCCGACAATAATGCGATCACAACTGTCGATCATGATGATCACGTGTTTAAATCTCATTTTAAGAATACATGTGAGATGTAATATTTTACAGTCAACTGGTCCACACATATCGGTAATGATTGGCTGACTAGAGTTTGACATTACTGTCGTGCGACGGTGGTGATCAGTTGATCCCCTTTGGTCATACCTAAAGGGTGACACTCTTAATTGATTATTTAATTGATCGTATGTCGATACGGGTTAATTAAATTGCTTAAAATTGACGGACGAGTTTGTGAGTATAATTGACGTGTCTTATTGTAATTCGATTAAATAAGATACGGACTAAGTAATTAAATTATTTCATTACTTAGATGAAATTATTGTTTACGGAAACAATTGAGACGGAATGAATAAATTATTATAAATACAGAATGTTGTAATTTATGATTCGGAAACTCATTACGGTACAAGTAATTAAAAATTACTAGGTTAATTTTATAAGTGACATAATTTATTAATATGTTGATTTTTAATTGTTAAAAATACATTTTATATACATAATGTCATGGAACATGTTACATGTGACAAATTGACAAATAAATTATAAAATGGACTTTCCATTTTACAGCATATGTACCGAAATTATATGGGGAGGGTTGGGGTTTGTATTATGTTTTATGTTATATAAGAAGCATAATCATTAAACCTAATTGATAGCCATGCACACCTAGTTGCTTTTGTGAAGAGTATCTTGGTCATGCATTGGCCCTTGCTGTAATACTACTGTTTTATGAGTCTCTGGGTACTCTATCGAGTAGGCCTTACTCTGTCGAGTAAGGGTGTTTTGCATTTTAAAATAGTTTTTGACCTGTAGGGTACTCTATCGAGTAGCCTTAGGTACTGATAAGTAGCGCACTCGATCGAGTAGGTCAGTTACTCGATCGAGTAGCCCGGTTTACGGGTGATGTTTTATCGGGTTTTGTTAATAACACGGATTAATATATATAAATATTTCCGTCATCTTTACAATACACTTTTACAAACCTAATCACATTGAAAAGAGATTCAAGTTACGTTCTTCGCATTCATCCGTGTTACTGACAAATCCCGGAGCTTGAGAGGTCGGATTTCATCGTTCTTTGTATCATTGTGATCCTTGCGTCAAGGGTAAGTCCTACGTACCAGTTTTATAGAATTTGGTTAAGGTTGTTTAAACCCTAATTTTGGGATTGGGAGTTTTCTATGTTTATGTTGATGTGGTAGTGATTGTATGATTCTGTGTATAGGAGAAGGGTTCGTAGATGAAAGGTTTTGAGACAGCTGCTAGATCGTCTGATGTTTGTGTTGCATTCCAGGTAGGATTTCCCTACTCAGTATTGGCTACATAATGTGTGGTGATTGTTGTTATGATTATTGGTTAATTATATTGTTGGTTGATTTTGACGGTTGTTAGCTGTATATTGTTGATTGATTGTGTAACTGTCTGTGTTCTTCGGGAGCGTCCCTGGCTGAGAGGAGTCACTTGCGGGAGTGGCTTCACGCCCATTATTCGCCTTCTGTGGAACCCGCCACAGAAGGGATGTGCACATTAAGGAATTTGGGTTTATCGCTCGATGGAGATGAGCGGGGATTTGGTGGTACGGCCAGTGCCCCCACTCGGCGGCGTGGAGTACTTGTTGCGATGGGTACTCAGCGGGGCTACACACTTTAGTGTATAGTCGGTTGTGTGGAGTTTGGAGATGGAGACTGGGGATTTGTGTGAATCGCTTTTGTTTGTGACGTTGTTTCTTCGTGGCATTTGTTTTTATGTAATCAGTACTGACCCCGTTTAATGTATTAAAAACTGTGGTGATCCATTCGGGGGTGGTGAGCAGTTATTGAGCAGGTATTATATAACGCGCATGGGATAGCTGGGATGAGTCATCACGTGGCAGTTAGAAGTCTTCCGCTGTGTCAGACGATGTTTTAAAGCTTTGATAGTTTTAGTAGTAGACCGTCTGAGGATGTTGCATTTCAATTTATCAGTTTTGGTTTTGATCATGTAATCATTTAAACTATATTTACTTTTAAAGTACGTTTCTTTATTGTCTTATGATTATCATTGCCTCGGATAACCGAGATGGTAGCACTTCCATGCCTTAAGTGGTCCTGGTAAGGTACTTGGAGCATGGGGGTGTTACAAAGTGGTCATGTAACCAATGAATCTAATGAACATAGGGAGTCAATTAAAATGAACCCGGGGTAAAGGTTGTAGGAGCTAATGCAAAGGCTTGGGAGACGTCCTAAAGTCGCTAACTCGCCCTACAATTTTGAACCGGTCACCATGGGATATGAGTCGGGATCGCTATGTGTTTATCTTGTGAATTGTGTATCTATATAGTGATGTGTGACATGAATCAGTGGATGTACGTATGTGGATAATGGGGAATGTGTAGAAAAGATGGTGATGATGTGATTTCGTATGTTGTTGGTTGAAAGCATGTTGCATGATAGTTGGTTTACAATGTTGGTTGGAATTGTTAGAAAAGTGTATGAGAATGATGAGTAATATGGTGGAAAAAGGAAGTAGTTCATATGTGATATGATTATACATAATTTTGTTTGTGTAATTTTATATAATGATTTCTTATACATGTTTACTATTGTTCATATGTATATGTTGTATGAAGAGTGTGGTAGAAATGGATGAACTGATTGGAAAAGATGGAGTGGCAATCGCATGAGAATATGAATTTTGTGATTATGAATATGTTTAGGTGACGAAGTGTATTTGTAATATTGTTGTATTAGTAACATGGAAATAGGATTTGTAATGTATGAGTATGTTTTGTTTACGAAAAGTGATAGAATAAAAGCATGTGGGTAAGTCATGATTGGCAAGTTAAATAAATTATTTGCATGATGAATGTTGTTGCTTTGCTTTCGAAAATAGTAACATGTGATTGGGACTACTGGTTTTATGAGTATTGGGTTGTTTTTGTTTACCTTGTTGTCGTTTAAGTTGTTTGGAAGTAAAATCAAGTAGTTGTGTTTTTCGATTATAAAGAGGTTGTCTTTAAACTGTTATAACTTGAGATGTATAAATGATTTTAATCTGATTCCAATTGGAGGTGATATCTTGTTCTTTTACGATTCTAACGATAGGTCACACGCCCAAAACGATCAAGAAACGAGTGAGTTATGACCGTTTTACGAAAACTGGACAGTGTTGAGAAATGCAGGTACTCGATCGAGTGGCCCACACTCGATCGAGTGCACCTTGGTACTCGATCGAGTAGCCCCGGATAATTTGTTATATGTGTCTCTGACTTTCACCTACTCGATCGATTAAGTCATATACTCAATCGAGTGGCATGTACTCGATCTAGTGACCCCTATTTTGGGTCATATGCTCATCTTTTGACTTCGTTGCATATTATGTTTAATTCAAAGGTGTTATTTTGCTTCTTTATGCATTGTTTTACATGTATGTTGGTCTTGACGTGTAAGTTACCCAATCTTGTGGTGTAGTGAGTGGCACCTGTGGTGAGTATGAATTCGGTGGAAGGACATGAGTTATATGTGGTTGCGATAGATAGTGGAAAAAGAAAAGGAAGATCGTTATGGCTTAATTGAGACATAGAGCATGTTTTCTGAGATGAGATGAGATGAGTGATATGATTGTGTGTTGAGTAACGTAAAAGTAAGTGAGTATGGGCAAGGTATGATGTGAGTCTAAGGAACGTGAGAATGAAAGGATTGAGAGTAAGGATGTGGATAGTGGCAACTTGAGATGTGTAAAGAATTATGGAGGGAGATGGTTAGGAGTCGTGTGGGTTAATAATATACATAGTGAAAGTTCGTTTTAAAGGGGTTGAGAAGAGTGGTATATAGTGAACTTTGTGGAGACATGTCGCGAGGCGGATTTGTAGACAGTGAGTGAGTTTGGGAGATTTGGTCTATTAAGAGGTGAAACTATTGTGGGATTTCCTTCGGCAATTAGCGGTATGAAAGGAATTTTAATTTCTAGAGATGTAAAAAGGGAGATGCAATTGTTTGAACATTAAACGTTGATTCTATGGACAGATTAGTGGCAAGGGTGAGTGATAGCAAGATAAGAAAAGATCGATGGTAAGAAAGAGGGAGATGATATCGATATAAAATAATGAGATTTGAGTTTTGGAGCAATGAGAAGGTAACCGGGGAACTAGGGAGTTAGATAGAAATAATGAAGAGTAGAATTACTAAGGGATTTTGTCGAGGGTAAACGAAAAGAATGAGGGGAGTAAAACTAGGAACATGTTCACCGAGGTTATGTGATATAAAAGTAAGGAATTGTCGAGATGTATGATACTATCACGAGGATTTGAGTTTACAGTATATAGAAGTTCCAGGACAACATGATAATCATGGGTTTCAAGGAATTAAAGAAAGTAAAAGTTGGGTAAAGAATTTGCACGATACGAGATTTTGGTGGTGAGTCGGGTGACTATACAATTAAGGATAGTATTGGGAAGAATGTTGAGGTAATGTTGTTGATGGATTTGATGTTCGTTATTTGGGATGTTAACCACAGATAGGAAAGAAATCGTGATGTTTACAGATGAGTGTAAGAGGTTTGATGCCCGGACAGTGGTAGTGTTATGGGTTGTGACTAGTGGTTAAGGGTGATGGTATATTAGAAAGGTAGCAATTCTAATGAGGTTGATTTTGTAGAGGCAGGATTGAGCCGTAAGGAAGTATAAGATGTGGTTAGATGAGGCGGGTGCTAATAGTTGAATAGTAATGGTATGGTTATATTTGGCATGAGGTGATGGTTATGCGAATGGAGGAATATGTTATGAGGGGAATATGAGTTAAGCTCGGGCGACAGGTAACCTTTATCGAGTGGTAACTTACGTGATCAGGACTTACTAATTGGATGTGATTACGGGTCTATGATGTGTATAAATGTTTGTGCGAGGTTCTGACCTCACGGGAAGTGGTATGGTGTGATAGTTATAAAGTTGTTATCTGAATGTTCTATAATATATGTTGGACACGGTAATTTAATTGAATGATATTCAAAAAGGTAATAATTTGATTGATCTGGCATGACTGGTTATACTTGTATGTATTCATGATATATGTTATTCCGTGATATGGTAAGGGGATGATATTCATGAGGTTATTATCTGTTTAATTCATATAATATGTTGCATTGTGATTTAGTAAAGTGGATTTGAGTAAGTTTTTCTTGTCCGAGAAGTTATGTTGAGTCAGTGTTTATGGGATTGTGTCTGTTGTGATGTCTATCGGTGTGGTTGTGGTGCCTCGGGTGGTGATCCGGGCACGGTACTTAGTGTTGTGATGCGGGTATTTTCGCACTGCGGTGTGGTTGTTGGTGGCGGTGTTGCGATGTCGTCACCGGTTGTGGTGGAGTAGGCGAGATGATTATGATGCGAGTTTTCGAAAGTACATACCAGTTAAACATAGATTGTTGTTTTGTTTGCTGCTATTCCTTGTGAGTTTTGGTTGAACATGTAGACCGTTGTTTTGTTTGTTGATGTTTCTTACCGATTTCAAATTGGTGTGAGGGTAGAGTATGATATGAAAGAGAGTTGTATATGTTTTCGTTGTTGTCATGATATAGTGATATTCTGTTGATGGGACATAGGTGTGAGAAGTTGTTACAGTAATTTTGATCTTGTTTTAAGATGAGGCATCGGTAGTCATAGTCATGGCAAGTGATTCGTGGAACATGTGTTGTAATGATCTGAAAGCGGCAGGTGGTTCATAATCTTTTGTTGAGATAGTGAGTGTAGGGTATTGGGAATTGGTGTCATGTTAAGTTATGTATGAGTTTTGCGGTAATGAAAGAAAAGAACTTGAGGATCTAGTGTGAGTGTACGTAACAAGTGTGGATCGTGAGTTATGCTTTTGACGATGGGAGTTTTATATAGTTTATATAGAGAGGTATGTCCTGTTGCGGTAATGTGGAAGAATTGAAGTTTTAGGTTAAGCTAAGAGTTTGAGGTATAGGTTAGGTGGTGTGACGAGTGAATTGAAGTATGAGAATTATTTAAGTAAGAGAGCCTTGGATATATGCATGGCGACTGTTTAGAGTATAGGTGGTTATTTATGACATGCGGTGGTGATGAGGATAATGAGAAGATATAGCTAGGATTTAGTATTAGTGAGTTACGAGGACGTAACATTTGTCTTAAGAGGAGTAGGATGCGATAAAAGAGATTTTGATGGTGGTGCATATGGTAGTATATTTGGAAGTTTGAGTCTTGATGTAGAATAAAAGATTGATTCTTGTTGTGGGTGATTTTATTAAAGGTCATGACCGTGCTTGTAGTAGCGTGATGTTTAGGAGTGTGAGAATATTTCACTAGTGTTGACAGTTGGATGATGAGGTTATGAGTGTGAATAAACTTCGAGGACGAAGTTCCTTTTAAGGGTGGTAGAATGTAATATTCCGTTTGATGTCAATGAGTGTCTTGATATGGGATTTGGTAGTGGATGATATATTATGGAGCTAGCAGCGTTAGAGGATGGTAGTTGGTAGTGTATGGAGTTAATGTCGGGAGAGTTTATGATGTAGTTGATACGACATCGTGAGCGATGTGTGGAGGTAGGAATAGTTGGTGGAGTTGGTGTTAAGAGTTCATGGTTTCATGTTTTATAAGTTGGGGTTTTATTTTGAGTTCTTAGTAGCTTTGTTGCGTCTTGACCGAGTTAGTATGTTTGTTTTTTATGTATGGGATGAACTTCGGTGACGAAGTTCGTTTTAAGGAGGAAAGACTGTAATACTACGGTTTTATGAGTCTCTGGATACTCTATCGAGTAGGCCTTACTCTGTCGAGTAAGGGTGTTTTGCATTTTAAAATAGTTTCTGACCTGTAGGGTACTCTATCGAGTAGCCTTAGGTACTCGATAGAGTAGCCGGCACTCGATCGAGTAGGTCCGTTACTCGATCGAGTAGCCCGGTTTACGGGTGATGTTTTTTCGGGTTTTGTTAATAACACGGATTAATATATATAAATCTTTCCGTCATCTTTACAATACACTTTTACAAACCTAATCACATTGAAAAGAGATTCAAGTTACGTTCTTCGCATTCATCCGTGTTACTGACAAATCCCGGAGCTTGAGAGGTCGGATTTCATCGTTCTTTGTATCATAGTGATCCTTGCGTCAAGGGTAAGTCCTACGTACCATTTTTATAGCATTTGGTTAAGGTTGTTTAAACCCTAATTTTGGGATTAGGGGTTTTCTATGTTTATGTTGATGTGGTAGGGATTGTATGATTATTTGTATAGGAGAAGGGTTCGTAGATGAAAGGTTTTGAGACAGCTGCTAGATCGTCTGATGTTTGTGTTGCATTCCAGGTAGGGTTTTCCTACTCAGTATTGGCTACATAATGTGTGGTGATTGTTGTTGTGATTATTGGTTAATTATATTGTTGGTTGATTTTGACGGTTGTTGGCTGTATATTGTTGATTGATTGTGTAACTGTCTGTGTTCTTCGGGGCGCGTCCCTGGCTGAGTGGAGTCACTTGCGGGAGTGGCTTCACGCCCATTATTCGCCTTCTGTGGAACCCGCCACAGAAGGGATGTGCACATTAAGGAATTTGGGTTTATCGCTCGATGGATATGAGCGGGGATTTGGTGGGTACGGCTGCGGTCTCCCACCGGCGGCGTGGAGTACTTGTTGCGATGGGTACTGGGCGGGGGCTACACACTTTAGTGTGTAGTCAGTTGTGTGGAGTTTGGAGATGGAGACTGGGGATTTGTGTGAACTGCTTGAGCTGTTTGTGACGTTGTTTCTTCGTGGCATTTGTTTTTATGTAATCAGTACTGACCCCGTTTAATGTATTAAAAACTGTGGTGATCCATTCGGGGTGGTGAGCGATTATTGAGCGTATTATATAACGCGCATGGGATAGCCGGGATGAGTCGTCACGTGGCGCTTAGAAGTCTTCCGCCGTGTCGACGATGTTTTAAAGCTTTGATAGTTTTAGTAGTAGACCGTCTGAGGATGTTGCATTTCAATTTATCAGTTTTGGTTTTGATCATGTAATCATTTAAACTATATTTACTTTTAAAGTACGTTTCTTTATTGTCTTATGATTATCATTGCCTCGGATAACCGAGATGGTAGCACTTCCATGCCTTAAGTGGTCCTGGTAAGGTACTTGGAGCATGGGGGTGTTACAAAGTGGTCATGTAACCAATGAATCTAATGAACATAGGGAGTCAATTAAAATGAACCCGGGGTAAAGGTTGTAGGAGCTAATGCAAAGGCTTGGGAGACGTCCTAAAGTCGCTAACCCGCCCTACAATTTTGAACCGGTCACCATGGGATATGAGTCGGGATCGCTATGTGTTTATCTTGTGAATTGTGTATCTATATAGTGATGTGTGACATGAATCAGTGGATGTACGTATGTGGATAATGGGGAATGTGTAGAAAAGATGGTGATGATGTGATTTCGTATATTGTTGGTTGAAAGCATGTTGCATGATAGTTGGTTTACAATGTTGGTTGGAATTGTTAGAAAAGTGTATGAGAATGATGAGTAATATGGTGGAAAAAAGAAGTAGTTCATATGTGATATGATTATACATAATTTTGTTTGTGTAATTTTATATAATGATTTCTTATACATGTTTACTATTGTTCATATGTATATGTTGTATGAAGAATGTGGTGGAAATGGATGAACTGATTGGAAAAGATGGAGTGGTAATCGCATGAGAATATGAATTTTGTGATTATGAATATGTTTAGGTGACGAAGTGTATTTGTAATATTGTTGTATTAGTAACATGGAAATAGGATTTGTAATATATGAGTATGTTTTGTTTACGAAAAGTGATAGAATAAAAGCATGTGGGTAAGTCATGATTGGCAAGTTAAATAAATTATTTGCATGATGAATGTTGTTGCTTTGCTTTCGAAAATAGTAACATGTGATTGGGACTACTTGTTTTATGAGTATTGGGTTGTTTTTGTTTACCTTGTTGTCGTTTAAGTTGTTTGGAAGTAAAATCAAGTAGTTGTGTTTTTCGATTATAAAGAGGTTGTCTTTAAACTGTTATAACTTGAGATGTATAAATGATTTTAATGTGATTCCAATTGGAGGTGATATCTTGTTCTTTTACGATTCTAACGATAGGTCACACGCCCAAAACGATCAAGAAACGAGTGAGTTATGACCGTTTTACGAAAACTGGACAGTGTTGCGAAATGCAGGTACTTGATCGAGTGGCCCACACTCGATCGAGTGCACCTTGGTACTCGATCGAGTAGCCCCGGATAATTTGTTATATGTGTCTCTGACTTTCACCTACTCGATCGATTAAGTCATATACTCAATCGAGTGGCATGTACTTGATCTAGTGACCCCTATTTTGGGTCATATGCTTATCTTTTGACTTCGTTGCATATTATGTTTAATTCAAAGGTGTTATTTTGCTTCTTTATGCATTGTTTTACATGTATGTTGGTCTTGACGCGTAAGTTACCCAATCTTGTGGTGTAGTGAGTGGCACCTGTGGTGAGTATGAATTCGGTGGAAGGACATGAGTTATATGTGGTTGCGATAGATAGTGGAAAAAGAAAAGGAAGATCGTTATGGCTTAATTGAGACATAGAGCATGTTTTCTGAGATGAGATGAGATGAGTGATATGATTGTGTGTTGAGTAACGTAAAAGTAAGTGAATATGGGCAAGGTATGATGTGAGTCTAAGGAACGTGAGAATGAAAGGATTGAGAGTAAGGATGTGGATAGTGGCAACTTGAGATGTGTAAAGAATTATGGAGGGAGATGGTTAGGAGTCGTGTGAGTTAATAATATACATAGTGAAAGTTCGTTTTAAAGGGGTTGAGAAGAGTGGTATATAGTGAACTTTGTGGAAACATGTCGCGAGGTGGATTTGTAGACAGTGAGTGAGTTTGGGAGATTTGGTCTATTAAGAGGTGAAACTATTGTGGGATTTCCTTCGGCAATTAGCGGTATGAAAGGAATTTTGATTTCTAGAGATGTAAAAAGGGAGATGCAATTGTTTGAACATTAAACGTTGATTCTATGGACAGATTAGTGGCAAGGGTGAGTGATAGCAAGATAAGAAAAGATCGATGGTAAGAAAGAGGGAGATGATATCGATATAAAATAATGAGATGTGAGTTTTGGAGCAATGAGAAGGTAACCGGGGCACTAGGGAGTTAGATAGAAATAATGAAGAGTAGAATTACTAAGGGATTTTGTCGAGGGTAAACGAAAAGAATGAGGGGAGTAAAACTAGGAACATGTTCACCGAGGTTATGTGATATAAAAGTAAGGAATTGTCGAGATGTATGATACTATCACGAGGATTTGAGTTTACAGTATATAGAAGTTCCAGGACAACATGATAATCATGGGTTTCGAGGAATTAAAGAAAGTAAAAGTTAGGTAAAGAATTTGCACGATACGAGATTTTGGTGGTGAGTCGGGTGACTATACAATTAAGGATAGTATTGGGAAGAATGTTGAGGTAATGTTGTTGATGGATTTGATGTTCGTTATTTGGGATGTTAACCACAGATAGGAAAGAAATCGTGATGTTTAGAGATGAGTGTAAGAGGTTTGATGCCCGGACAGTGGTAGTGGTATGGGTTGTGACTAGTGGTTAAGGGTGATGGTATATTAGAAAGGTAGCAATTCTAATGAGGTTGATTTTGTAGAGGCCGGATTGAACCGTAAGGAAGTATAAGATGTGGTTAGATGAGGTGGGTGCTAATAGTTGAATAGTAATGGTATGGTTATATTTGGCATGAGGTGATGGTTATGCGAATGGGGGAATATGTTATGAGGGGCATATGAGTTAAGCTCGGGCGACAGGTAACCTTTATCGAGTGGTAACTTACGTGATCAGGACTGACTAATTGGATGTGATTACGGGTCTATGATGTGTATAAATATTTGTGCGAGGTTCTGACCTCACGGGAAGTGGTATGGTGTGATAGTTATAAAGTTGTTATCTGAATGTTCTATAATATATGTTGGACACGGTAATTTAATTGAATGATATTCAAAAAGGTAATAATTTGATTGATCTGGCATGACTGGTTATACTTGTATGTATTCATGATATATGTTATTCCGTGATATGGTAAGGGGATGATATTCATGAGGTTATTATCTGTTTAATTCATATAATATGTTGCATTGGGATTTAGTAAAGTGGATTTGAGTAAGTTTTTCTTGTCCGAGAAGTTATGTTGAGTCAGTGTTTATGGGATTGTGTCTGTTGTGATGTCTATCGGTGTGGTTGTGGTGCCTCGGGTGGTGATCCGGGCACGGTACTTAGTGTTGTGATGCGGGTATTTTCGCACTGCGGTGTGGTTGTTGGTGGCGATGTTGCGATGCCGTCACCGGTTGTGGTGGAGTAGGCGAGATGATTATGATGCGAGTTTTCGAAAGTACATACCAGTTAAACATAGATTGTTATTTTGTTTGCTGCTATTCCTTGTGAGTTTTGGTTGAACATGTAGACTGTTGTTTTGTTTGTTGATGTTTCTTACTAGTTTCAGCTTGGGTGTGAGGGTAGAGTATGATATGAAAGAGAGTTGTATATGTTTTCGTTGTTGTCATGATATAGTGACATTCTGTTGATGGGACATAGGTGTGAGAAGTTGTTACAGTAATTTTGATCTTGTTTTAAGATGAGGCATCGGTAGTCATAGTCATGGCAAGTGATTCGTGGAACATGTGTTGTAATGATCTGAAAGCGGCAGGTGGTTCATAATCTTTTGTTGAGATAGTGAGTGTAGGGTATTGGGAATTGGTGTCATGTTAAGTTATGTATGAGTTTTGCGGTAATGAAAGAAAAGAACTTGAGGATCTAGTGTGAGTGTACGTAACAAGTGTGGATCGTGAGTTATGCTTTTGACGATGGGAGTTTTATATAGTTTATATAGAGAGGTATGTCCTGTTGCGGTAATGTGGAAGAGTTGAAGTTTTGGGTTAAGCTAAGAGTTTGAGGTATAGGTTAGGTGGTGTGACGAGTGAATTGAAGTATGAGAATTATTTAAGTAAGAGAGCCTTGGATATATGCATGGCGAGTGTTTAGAGTATAGGTGGTTATTTATGACATGCGGTGGTGATGAGGATAATGAGAAGATATAGCTAGGATTTAGTATTAGTGAGTTACGAGGACGTAACATTTGTCTTAAGAGGAGTAGGATGCGATAAAAGAGATTTTGATGGTGGTGCATATGGTAGTATATTTGGAAGTTTGAGTCTTGATGTAGAATAAAAGATTGATTCGTGTTGTGGGTGATTTTATTAATGGTCATGACCGTGCTTGTAGTAGCGTGATGTTTAGGAGTGTGAGAATATTTCACTAGTGTTGACAGTTGGATGATGAGGTTATGAGTGTGAATAAACTTCGAGGACGAAGTTCCTTTTAAGGGTGGTAGAATGTAACATTCCGTTTGATGTCAATGAGTGTCTTGATATGGGATTTGGTAGTGGATGATATATTATGGAGCTAGCAGCGTTAGAGGATGGTAGTTGGTAGTGTATGGAGTTAGTGTCGGGAGAGTTTATGATGTAGTTGATACGACATCGTGAGCGATGTGTGGAGTTAGGAATAGTTGGTGGAGTTGGTGTTAAGAGTTCATGGTTTCATGTTTTATAAGTTGGGGTTTTATTTTGAGTTCTTAGTAGCTTTGTTGCGTCTTGACCGAGTTAGTATGTTTGTTTTTTATGTATGGGATGAACTTCGGGGACGAAGTTCTTTTTAAGGAGGAAAGACTGTAATACTACGGTTTTATGAGTCTCTGGATACTCTATCGAGTAGGCCTTACTCTGTCGAGTAAGGGTGTTTTGCATTTTAAAATAGTTTCTGACCTGTAGGGTACTCTATCGAGTAGCCTTAGGTACTCGATAGAGTAGCCGGCACTCGATCGAGTAGGTCAGTCAATCGATCGAGTAGACCGGTTTACGGGTGATGTTTTTTCGGGTTTTGTTAATAACACGGATTAATATATATAAATATTTCCGTCATCTTTACAATACACTTTTACAAACCGAATCACATTGAAAAGAGATTCAAGTTACGTTCTTCGCATTCATCCGTGTTACTGACAAATCCCGGAGCTTGAGAGGTCGGATTTCATCGTTCTTTGTATCATTGTGATCCTTGCGTCAAGGGTAAGTCCTACGTACCATTTTTATAGCATTTGGTTAAGGTTGTTTAAACCCTAATTTTGGGATTAGGGGTTTTCTATGTTTATGTTGATGTGGTAGGGATTGTATGATTATGTGTATAGGAGAAGGGTTCGTAGATGAAAGGTTTTGAGACAGCTGCTAGATCGTCTGATGTTTGTGTTGCATTCCAGGTAGGGTTTCCCTACTCAGTATTGGCTACATAATGTGTGGTGATTGTTGTTGTGATTATTGGTTAATTATATTGTTGGTTGATTTTGACGGTTGTTGGTTGTATATTGTTGATTGATTGTGTAACTGTCTCGTGTTCTTCGGGCGCGTCCCCTGGCCGAGTGGAGTCACTTGGAGTGGCTTCACGCCCATTATTCGCCTTCTGGGAACCCGCCACGAAGGGATGTGCACATTAAGGAATTTGGGTTTATCGCTCGATGGAGATGAGCGGGGATTTGGTGGGTACGGCCGCGTCCCCCACCGGCGGCGTGGAGTACTTGTTGCGATGGGTACTGGCAGGGGGCTACACACTTTAGTGTGTAGTCGATTGTGGGAGTTTGGAGATGGAGACTGGGGATTTGTGTGAACTGCTTGAGCTGTTTGTGACGTTGTTTCTTCGTGGCATTTGTTTTTATGTAATCAGTACTGACCCCGTTTAATGTATTAAAAACTGTGATGATCCATTCGGGGGTGGTGAGCAGTTATTGAGCAGGTATTATATGACGCGCATGGGATAGCTGGGATGAGTCATCACGTGGCAGTTAGAAGTCTTCCGCTGTGTCAGACGATGTTTTAAAGCTTTGATAGTTTTAGTAGTAGACCGTCTGAGGATGTTGCATTTCAATTTATCAGTTTTCATGTAATCATTTAAACTATATTTACTTTTAAAGTACGTTTCTTTATTGTCTTATGATTATCATTGCCTCGGATAACCGAGATGGTAGCACTTCCATGCCTTAAGTGGTCCTGGTAAGGTACTTGGAGTATGGGGGTGTTACACTTGCTACCCCCCATACCCGGGTTTCCCTAGAGAAAAAGGCCAAGGGTTTTCTACAATTTATATTGTAACATACACTAAGATATTCACTAGTGAATGATTCATTCTTTTACACAACCAAAACTTAGAGAAGTTTAGAGAGAAAAATACTCATATATTTCCTTCCTCTTGGCCGAATAGACAAGAGACAAAAATAATATTTTGGGTCATTTTCAAGCTAGATTATTAATATTACTAGATCATATTATTACTAATCTTTAAGAGTAACACCTTGGGTATAAATATTTGGGAGGGATTCTAAGCTTGAATCCTTATTCATCCATATAAGGAAAGTTCAAGAACAAGTGAGAAGGAGAACTCATTTGTGCCCAAAAAATCCGAAACACCCATAGTAAGAAAGACGATTTCTTCTCTATTCTTATTCAAGTTTGCATGCATAATGTTTATAGGGGTAGAGAGAGAATGAACGTAGAGAGAGAAAGCTTGTAACCAATTTACTTTTTTAGCAATGGCGAGGAGTAAAAAGGCTACGAATCATAGTATTAGTTCATCTAAAAACAAAAATAGTAATTCATCATCTAATAATAATCATCAAAAAAGTAATAGTAATACGCCAAATAATAAGGAACTGAGTGAAATAGCAACACAGGTGAGTGTAGCGGAGAGTTCGAGGGCATCGGAACTTCGAGCTTTCAACCTAAACAAAGAATTGAACGTGATTCCTGAAGATAAGTCGACTGATGAGGACGAATGGCAGGTGGTTGGAGCACGGAAGAACAAAAATGGTGGTAAAATGGGGGTTTGTCCTAAACTCAAGCTTGACGCCTCTGATGTTCAAGGTGAGCTGGATTTCTGGGCTTCTTCCATCTATTGCTATGTTCTTGGTGCTAATCCCCCTAGTCATGTGATTGATGGATTTGTGAGGAGGTTGTGGCGTCAATTATCGATTGATAAGGTATCATTCCTACCTAATGGTATTTGTATCATTCGATTTAATAAGAGTGAAGATAAGGATTCTGTTCTTAATTCTGGGCCCTTGTTTTTTGATAATAAACCCTTTATTATTAAGAATTGGAACCCTGAATTGAAGTGTGTGAAGGATAAACCAGACCTGGTGAATATTTGGGTGAGGTTCTATAACCTGGAACTCAAATTCTGGGGGAAAGCATTACCTAAGATTGCTGGGCTGGTTGGGAAAGCTGTAAGGAGTGACAAGGCTACAGACAATAGAGAATTCCTGGAATATGCTCGGTTTATGGTTGAGGTTAAAGTTGGGGACACTCTACCTGAAGTTGTGGAGTTTATTGATGAGATAGATCAGGTCCATAAACAAGAGGTGTATTATGAATGGAAGCCTTTGGTGTGTAGCTTGTGTAAAGGGATTGGCCATGATGAGGAGATGTGTAAAAAGCGGAAGGTAGAGAAGAAGCCAGCTCCTAAGAAAGTGTGGAGGCCCAAACAGCAACCCGTGCCTCAGCAAGGGCATAGGAGTCCAGTGACAAAGGAGGTACCAATGCAGGAGGAACCTACCCTGATAGCCCCTAATGTCATTGTTACTCCAATGCCTTGTCAAGGTGCTACCCTGAGTGCTAAGGCACCCACTAGGCTCATACAGAGGCTGTCTAGGTTGGGTGCTGAGTCTCTGCAGGGGGGTCCATCTTTCATGGAGGCACTTCAATATTCTCTGAAGAAGAATGTGCTAAATAGCATTGGGAAGGGGAAATCACCATATATAAGTGAACATGGTTAGCATAGGGTTTTGGAATGTTAGGGGACTTAATAAAACCAATAAGCAAGGAGATGTTAAGAGGTTCTTGCATTTGAATAAAGTAGGTTTTTATGGTTTGGTTGAAACTAGAGTTAAGAATAAGAATAAAGTTAGTGTTCAGAATAACTTGGGGAGTCAGTGGAATTTCTTGGATAATGGAGATGTTGTTGATAGAGGGCGCATTTGGGTTATGTGGGATCCTAATGTGTTCAGAGTGACTTGCATTCATAAAGAGGTTCAGGTTATTCATGTCCTGGTACACTACTTGGCCAATGGATATGAATGGAATTGTTCTCTTGTGTATGGATGTAATAAGGATGTGGATAGGGGGCCTCTTTGGGAGTCTCTTATCACTATGAAAAGCTCAATCAATGGTCCTTGGATGATTATGGGGGATTTTAACAATGTTCTTTTTGCAGATGAGAGGATTGGTTCTATAGTGTCTGATAATGAAATTAAAGAGTTCCAGAACTGTATTGATAGGTGTGGGCTTTATGACCTTGTTACCAAGGGTGCTTATTTCACCTGGAACAACAAACAAGAAGGAAGTGCTAGAGTGTTCAGTAGAATAGATAGGGTCATGGCTAATGATGAGTGGATCCTTAATGGTCCTTCAGGGGTGGTTCATTTTCTCCCTGAGGGGCTTTATGATCATAGTCCTTGCTTAATAGAGTTAGGGCAGGACACTGATAAAAGGAAAGGGAGCTTTAAGTATTACAATATGTGGGGTAAGAGTGACAAGTTCTTGGCAATTGTCTCTAAAGAATGGGAGGTTCCTGTGTATGGGTGTTTAATGTTTCAGGTGGTTAAAAAATTAAAGCAAATGAAGAGGCCACCAAACAGTTGAACAGTGAAGGGTATGGTGATATTGAGAATGCTGCAATGGTTGCTAAAATGGTGCTAGAAAGTGTACAGAGGGCCTTACATGCTGATCCCACAAACATGGTGACTCAAATTGAGGAACGGGTCACTCAATCCTTCAAGGAATTGGATGCTGCTAGAAGTGCTTTCCTAGCTCAGAAGGCAAAGATTAAATGGGTGAATCAAGCTGATGATAACACTCGTTTCTTTCATAGTTCTATCAAGGCTAGGAGAGCTCAGAATAGAGTACTGAGTATCAAGGATAGCAATGGTAACTTATGCACTGATAATCCCTCCATTGAACAGGCTTTTATTTCTTATTATCAGGATTTACTTGGGAGTTCCACACCTGTTACTCCTGTTTGTCCTGAAGTGGTGAGGAGAGGGAGGACTGTGAATGAGGTACAGGCTCAGCATCTTATTAAGGAGGTGACTCATGAGGAGGTCAGGGAAGCACTGTTCTCTATCCCTGTGGAGAAAGCACCGGACCAGATGGTTACTCAAATTGGGTTTTTCATGATGCTTGTGATAGTAGTAGGAATGATGTTATACTTGCTGTGAAGGAGTTCTTTAGCAGTGGAAGAATTTTACAGCAGATCAATGCAACTAATCTTACCCTAATTCCCAAAAAAGATGTACTTAGCACTGTACATGACTTCAGACCCATTGCTTGTTGCAATGTGGTGTACAAATGTATCTCCAAGGTCATTTGTAATAGGCTGGCTGGGGTACTTGCTGAGATTATTAGTATTAACCAAAGTGCATTTATTAAAGATAGGGAGATTGTTGATAATATACTCATATGCCAAGATTTGGTGAGGCTGTATAGCAGGAAGAGTTGCTCACCTAGAGTTATGATGAAAGTGGACATGAGGAAGGCCTATGATACAATTGAGTGGAAGTTTGTGGAAGACATGTTGGTGGCCCTGAACTTTCCCAATCAAATGGTGAGATGGATTATTCAATGTGTCACCACTCCTTCTTATACTCTCTCTCTCAATGGGTCTAATTTTGGCTACTTTAAAGGGAGAAGGGGGCTAAGGCAAGGGGACCCTATGTCACCCCTTCTCTTTACCATTTGCCTTGAGTACTTGACCAGAATACTTGATGTTGTGACTGCCAGGCATGAATTCAGGTTCCATCCTTTGTGTAGGTCTCTTAAGCTTAGTCATCTAGCATTTGCAGATGATCTGCTTCTTTTTTGCAAAGGAGATGTCTGTTCTGTTAAGCTACTGATGAGGGCATTCTTAACTTTTTCTGATGCTTCTGGTTTAAAGGTTAACCAGGATAAGTCTGACTTGTATATGAATGGTGTCTTACCTGAGATTGCTGCTCAGATCAGTAGGGTGTCTGGTTTTCAGAGAGGGACACTCCCTTTCAGATATTTAGGCATTACTATCTCACACAAAAGACTGACTGTGGCTGAATGCAATAAGCTTGTGGATAAAATTGTGGCAAAGATAAGAGGGTGGGGTACCAAGCATCTTAGCTATGCTGGTAGGCTTGTCTTAGTAAAATCAGTGTTGACTCAAATGCACAGTTACTGGGCTCGAATTTTCTTATTGCCAAAGGGTGTGATTCAGAAGGTGGAAGCAGTTTGCAGGAACTATCTATGGGCAGGAACTGATGAGTATAAGCATGCCCCTCCTATTGCTTGGGAGCAATGCTGCTTGCCTTGTGACAAAGGGGGCTTGGGCATCTTGAATTGCTATGTGAGGAATATTGCGGTTCTTGGGAAGTATTCTTGGTGGATTGCTAAGAAGAAAGAAAGTCTGTGGGTTAAATGGGTACACAATGTATATATAAAACAGAGTGACTGGTGGCAGTATAGTCCTTCTAGTAATGCTAGTTGGACATGGAGGCAAATTTGTAAAGTCAAAGACAAACTGAAAGTGGGTTTCATGAATGGAGCTTGGCAAAGCAGGTATTCTGTTAATCATGTTTATCAATGGTTACTTGGGGATCACCAGAAGAAGGAGTGGAGTCCTTTTGTCTGGAATAGAATTAGCCTCCCCAAGTTTAATTTCAATTCCTGGATTTTTGTTCATCAAAGATTTCTCACGCAAGATAGACTACATAAGTTTGGGATTGTGACTACTGGTTTGTGCTTCTTGTGTGGAGTGCAGAATGAGCAGCACTCACACCTGTTTTTCGACTGCTGTTATAGTCAGATTTGCCTGAAGATGTTGCAGGATTGGTTGCAAATCAACTGGCAAGGTGATGTGGTACGATGGGTTCTCTATTGGAGATGCAAATCTCTGCTGAAAAAACAGGTTGTCATGGCGGAAATTAGTGGCCTGATTTATAGGATTTGGGATAGTAGGAACAAGTGTCGAGTGAATTTGTATGTACCTCATCCTTGTGTATTGATTAATGATCTCAAATTTGTCATGAGGGTGCGGGTTCAAAAGAAAGAGCTTAGTAAGGTCAAATGTCAAAGTTGGTTAAACCAACTTGGATTGCTAGGCTAGGGGTGATGATGACTTGAGGGTCATGTATGGTGATGTACTTGCTCTTGGTTAATTAATGATAATTCACAGTTCACCAAAAAAAAAAAAAAAAAAAAAAAAAAGTTTGCATGCATGAGATCTAGTTTAATTTTATGACTAAATTAATATGTCACATATATGAATATGTTAAATAATGAGATTAATAATTCCTAACAAGCGGTATCATGAGCCTTAGGTTGTTTGCATGCAAATCGGTTTATAGTTTTTCCGAGTTATATGATTAACATACAAAACTAATTAATTTGGTTTTATGAAGATAAACCTTAAAATAAATTTGCATGTTAAAAGTTTCTGTTCCTAAGTGATTTTTAGGACATTTTGGTTTGTTTATGGATTTTATTGTTCATTTTATATAATAATGGCATTAAAATGTGATTTTTATGATAAAAATGTCATTTTTGGACTAAAAATAGCTAAACTTCGATTTTTCTAGTGGTTTTTGGATATGTTTTCACATATATTATCTACTAATGGCCTGTAACTTTTCATAATAAAGTGAGTTGTATTGCTCGAAATATGGATTTTTCAAGTTAAAATCGTATTTAAATGGGTAAATAGGTTAATATGAGTTATATTTCGAATCTGGTCATGGAAATTTAGTATGTTGTCACATGCTTTTACAAGATGTGTGTAAAATATTTTTCTATAATGAAGTCTTTATGCATGATTTATGAATTTTTGATGAAAAATCACATAAATAGTGACTAAAATTAGAAATAATGCTAAAATATACTTCATGACCAAAGGAAAAACGTCACATGTTGCATTTTATCATATGTTTCAGATCTAAAAGTGAAAAGTTGGTAAAAATAATTTTTCTCATATTTTTTATGGTTATAATTGTTAAAATCGATAAACCGCAACATTGTTTTTCTCGATAAAGTTTCCAAATTTTTAACCTAAGTTTTGAACATTATGAGTGTCATGGTATTTTTCCAGAATGTTCATGAGTTTAAATTTCAAATTTTGAAATTATTTGAAATTTTTATGATTTAGTTTGAAGTTTATGGCATAATTTTGTATTTTAGGTCCATTTATGAACAATATTAAGATATCTAGGTTAATTATTGTCAAAATGTTAGTGGATACTAATTTTTGAGTCCTAAGTTGGTTAGGGTAATTAACTTGTACATAAATATGAATTTATGTAATTATTGTGATTTTGAAAAAGGTTAAATCACACAAATCCGTAAAAACCGATTAATATACGATATTGGCTCCTTAAAGGCGATTTAGCATAAAATTGGGCATGTTCATACATATTATAATGCTGCATTGTATTTATGATTGTCATATTTTAATTTTATGTAATTTTTGAATTATGTAATTTTACTTAGTATGGCCTTAGTTTTAAGGGTTATTTCATAACAATAATCCATCCTATTGGTGGTCTGCAATAATCACTCCATCCTATCAATAATCACAATTAAATCCAGCCTAAACACCATACCTTCTAATAACGAACCAGATGATATTTTTTTGAAGTTTATGTCGGAATTTTTGATAGTTTTTGGACAAGCTAGCTGGTATATGTGAAGTTTATGTGTAATATTTTCAAGTGATGAATCAAGAACTTGGTTTATTTGATACACATAAACATCGCAAAATATCAGTTGGTTTGTTATTAGAAGGTATAGTGTTTAGGTTGGATTTAATTGAGATTATTGATAGGATGGAGTGATTATTGCAGACCGCCAATAGGATGGATTATTGTTATGAAATAACCCTAGTTTTAAATTGATATTACCCGAAATGTATGGGAATATCGATTCGGTTGTAATTTATTGTGATCTCGTATCACCGTTTTGTAATTTAATAGATTTATTTTATTTTAATTACAAATGTATAATAGGAAATTATGTAATTTGTTATGTAATTTATTTATTCCGGAGTTCCTTGAAGACAGTGCCACTCGAGAAGGCGATCCATCAAAGAATGTTGCCTTGAAATGCGTGCCAAGACCGAAGTTCAAGGGACCAAAGGAGTTGGTTTCCGAATTTGTAATAGTTTGTTAGATTTACTATTTTAGGAAGGCCATACTAGGATTTTTTTTATGCTTTGCATTTTATTTATATGTTGCATGCATCGCTAAATCGCCATAACTAAAACATGCATTATCATTTAATCGAGTTAATCGACCGTGTCAATTACAATTATCGTAGTTCACCGCTTTAGTTCACTTAAAACGTGATAGATAATAAATTGACATGACCTCTCGCTAAAATAAACAATTGAGACTTAGCCTTACCAAAAATTAGAAACCATGAAAACCTATTTCGTGAGGGAGTGCACTCGGCTTTACCGGGGTACAAACCTTGCTACGTAGGGGAAGTGGGTGATAAATGTCTACCCACCGAATTTATAAAGATGAGGGTTGTATTCGGCTTTAACGATGCCCAAGTTGATGTAAATTTGGATCATGGACACATTTATTCGAAATTTGGGTTGAACTCAACGAAAGTATTCTTGACGGTTGTCGGATGTGTTTCGGGTTAAAGATAAATTATAATGTAAATTTATCGACCAAGAGTTCTAAGAGTAGAATTGATTAAAGAGTTAATCCACCGAGTTATAATTATAAGGGTTGTATTCGGCTTTACCGATGCCTAAGTTAATATGAATTTGGGTCTTTGAATCATTTATCAAAGTTGGGTAGAGGTCACTAGATAAATGCAATAAAACTTGTTTAAATTAAAACTTTACGAGTGTTATTATTATTTTGAAAACGACAAATGTTTTATTTCTTCTATTTTCGTTTTGTAGACCACTTTTATTTCTCATAACAAATGGCCGCACCAAACACCAACGCCGCACCTCTCACTAATGTTTCATGGCTCCGATCCTTCATGGATCGTTGTAAACTTGAAAAGAATGGGTCAAATTTCTCCGATTGGGATGCCCAACTCAAATTAGCCACCCAAGGTGACGACATGCTTCGTTACCTCACCGAGGCCTCTCCACCCGAACCTAATGCTAGGTCGAGTGCCGCCACTAGGGAAGCATATGAGGCTTACCACAAAGAGTCTGCCGCTATGAAAAATGTGTTGATTTTTGCGATTGAGGCGGATCTCCAAAGGAGAGCCTTTAAAATGGGCACCGCTAATGAATCTATTCGAAACTTGTGACATTGTTTTCACAAACTCCGAGGATCGTCCAATATGAGGCGGCCTCGGCATTCTTTGATCTCGATTTCAAGGAGGGCCAAAAAGTTAGCCCTCACATGCTCAAATTGTTGGATCTAGTCGAGACATTGAAACTTCAAAAGGTTGAAATCCCCAAAGAGCTCATTGTAAATAGGATTCTACACTCCTTATCCAAAGTCAAAGCGTATGTTCAATTCCGGGTGAATTTTAACATGCAAGACAAGGACGTGTCTCTTGAAGAGTTGCACAAGTTACTTGTGCAAGCCGAAAGAGACATGGGGTTAAATGTTAACCCACCTAAGGACGTGCTTAATATAAGTACTAAGAGCAAAGGGAAGTTCAAAAAGAATGGGAAAAAGGGTAAGAGGCAAGCTCCCATGTCCACCAAGGCTAAGACTATTGAAGCTAGCACTTCCAAAACCAAGAAGGGTCCTCTTGACAAATGCCATTATTGTAATGGTGTTGGACATTGGAAGAGGAATTGTTCCAAGTACCTTGGTGACATCAAAGCTAGAAAGATCACTCCAGTAGGTAAATGACTATCCTTTCTTTTATGTTTCTAATTCAACTATGGTATTTTGATACAAAGTTGTGATAATGTATCTCCTTTTTATTGTAAATAGGGCCTCCTCCAAGCAAAGACAAAGGAAAGGAAAAGCAAGCTTGAGAAATCATCAAGGAGCTAGGAGTAGCTACCAATGAAGCTTGGCTTTTATTATTGTCTTATTTTAAGTTGTGTTTCGGATTTTTAGAACTATTTTGATTTCCGTGTTCGACATGGAAATGGTTGATCCTTTCAAAACAATGGTTGTATTTTGGATTATGGTGGCTTGGTTTGCAACCCAAGTCACCCCTTTTATCGTATTTCTTTGTTCTAAAAATTCGTCTTTATATGCTTGCACATAGAAACATATGATCATCTACTTAAAGTGATCCAATAGCCAACTATAATGATGGGATTCATTATATGTCCACAAGCTTAAGGCTTGTGTATGATCAATAATAAAGTGATGTTGAGTTAATGAACTCACCTAAAGAAATGTCAATTACCAAGTACACTCATTAAATTTAAAATCTATTAGTCAATCTATGAGATAGTCCTCCCTTTACTTTGAAATCATCACTTGTGTCTCATA
The DNA here is from genome assembly GCF_048544455.1 of Silene latifolia. Taxonomy (NCBI): domain Eukaryota; kingdom Viridiplantae; phylum Streptophyta; class Magnoliopsida; order Caryophyllales; family Caryophyllaceae; genus Silene; species Silene latifolia. The sequence goes on along the minus strand of NC_133531.1, from coordinate 83,775,321 downwards.
AACTATCTTTGAATATTTAGTGTATTTATTCTAAAGATAGAGTGGGAGAAAAATGAAGACACAAAGAATACAAAGAATAATTTGTATACTTGAGTAAATGAGATCTAGGAAAGAAAGAATGATTTGTATACCTAAAAAGATAGTATACATGAATAGATGAGATCTTATTCAGAGGAGCCTTAACTAGGCCTTCCTTAGTATATAAGGGCGTTACCATCTCGGTTGCCCGAGGATAGTAATAATCAAACGTCGATAAATGAACTATTATATTGTATTACAAGCGGTTTAAACAACAAACGATATAAAAGGTACAACTCAACGGCTACTCGCTACTGCTATCAAACCTCGTGAAGACTCATCCCTGCCCGGACTCCAGCTATCAACAACATCAACACCTGCTAAGTCCGACTGCTCACCATAAGGGATCACGGCAGACACATAACAAACAAACAACCACACAGGGTCAGTACTGAGATAAGATACAACAGCAACTACAATTAACAACACGATACAATGCTATCAATCTCAACACAACCACGACAACCCAACCAATTCTATCACTGACTGTCCACCGGACCAGCCCTGCCAGTGGGGGACCGCAGCCGTACCCACCAAATCCCCGCTCATCGTATCGAGCGACAACCCTGTCCATTAATGTGCACATCCCCTTCCGTGGCGGGTTCCACGAAGGGCGAAACTAGGGCGTGAAGCCACTCCCGCAAGTGACCCCACTCAGCCGAGGACACGCCTCGAGAACCACAGACAGCAATCACAATCACAATCACAATCACAATACAATTACTATATCAAACAATCACAATACTATCACAATAACCGACACACTAGACCATCTACAGAAACTGAGTAGGCGAACCTACCTTTAAGCAACCGCAACCAATCCATGCTGACAAACAACATATCCAGCGACCAAGCGAAGCCTATAACCACAATACAATTATCTATTACTAACAAGAAAACCCTAACTATAGAGAACAAGGACACGGATGATGATTATGACATACCTACAGGGAGAAAACTCAGCAAAGGACCGCTACCCGACTCAAGTGACGCCCTCCTAAGGCTCAAGGATCTTCAAAAAGGCTTCCATGGAGGTTTTGAGGTGAAGGGAAAGGAAAGAGGCGACTGAAGGATAAGAGGAAAGTGGCGGAAGTGATTTGCGGATTTAACAAAACACGATATAAAACCCTCGCTAAAAACTCGGTACTCGATCGAGTACCCAACATACTCGATCGAGTGGCCCCCTACTCGATCGAGTAACCTAGCTACTCGATCGAGTAGCCTCTACTCTATCGAGTACCACTCTTAACACGCAACCCAAAATGGTTTTGGCACACTTTTCTAAGACTACTCCCGCTCCCAAGGTCAGTCAACGCTGGTCAAAGGGTCTCTAAGAAGGGCGGGTATTACAGTCTTCCCCCCTTAAAAAGAACTTCGTCCCCGAAGTTCAACTCACCTATCTTCCGCTCAAGACACGGAAACAACACGACCTCACCAGTCTTCCCGCTCAAACCATTACTCCTTGGAAATACCATCCCCCCCCCCCCATGTCATCATCATCACCATCTACACTTTACACCTATCGACTCTTACCACTATTATGCAAGCATTATCACCGTTGATTGTCACTCTACATGTATGCATCAATTCTTACTAATGATTATGTATCAAACATCGACTTTGCCATATGAGCCAACGCAAACAACCATCGCTCATCATGTGACAACAGATTATCAACCCGAGACATATCTCATATCAACCTCATACTGCACAATTAACACCACCGTGTTACTCAATTCATTCTATTACGACGCATCGCGCCGAGATAAGACTCTTTATGACGGTCCTTTACATTTCATTCTATCATTTTCACTACAACGCATGAATTACTCCACAAACCGAGGTAACCAATTACACTTCATACAAGTAAAGTAACCAAGGTACTATAAAATTTTGCAATTAAACAACAAAACCGTTTAGGCAAACAAAACATAATTTCGAAATCAGCCTTTTATTTCGCGATAATTTTCGCGACATTACTCTTCCCCTCTAAAAAGGAACTTCGTCCCCGAAGTTCACCACCAAAATTACAACACATATTACCTATTATTTGCATCATAACATTAAAGAAAACCATATTATTTGTTATGGACATTACTCACTAACCATTTACTCGTTAAATTAGAATCATACACAAACCTCCGGAATATCTAGTCACCGTCGACAACACACGTTAATATGGTATGCATAAGTGTACAAGAAGTTACAACTCCGGTAAATAGGTCGTAATAGGGCGTATGCAACATTAAAGTAACAAGAAACTATTACCGCTTCTCTAATTGGGACAACTACGCTTATAAAACTTCAAACACGACTTCCAACATATGAAATTAACGGTTCAAAGGTGTTACTACGCACTAATAACCACATTAAACATCAAACTTGCAATTATAAAACAATTGAACATTTTTAATTTTCGAAAATCTCCTGTAACAGTGCTACTCGATCGAGTATGTAGCGGTACTCGATCGAGTGCCATGCTACTCGATCGAGTGTCTTGGCTACTCGATCGAGTAGCCTACAGGTCAGAATGCTTTTTATCCTTTCTTCCTGCAGCTACTCGATAGAGTACGGGGTACTCTGTCGAGTACCTACAGGCCAAGTGCTTCATACAACTTGTCATAAACCAACCTATATATACATGCTCGTCGTATAACTTGAGCCGGAATGGTTTCCCGACCCCAAAATCGTTCCTGCAACAACGTTAAGTAACCAATCTGGCCTTATGGCCAACAGTACATATCCATAAATAAAGTTTCACTAAAAACAACTAAAAATCTAACCATGCTACCAACATCTACTACTAACGATCATGAACAAGGATAGAAACAAGGAGTATCACTCCTTCTGCTGCTGCTGCTGCTCAACCATCACCTCATCATCACCCCCACCACCTCCAGACATACCCGCACCCGATGAACCTACACCCGCATCAACTCCTGCTCCTGCTCCTGGGCTCACGTACCACGGGGTCAGGCCACCGTAGGCAAAGGACTGAGGTGTCCCCCACGTCGACTGTTCTACCCCGTAGGAATGGAAAACCCCTGAGTAATCCCCAACTCCACTCCACCAAACCGGGTGAGGTCCCTCGGTCCTTATCCCCTGAGTGTACGACATCTCGTGCATGTTCCTGAGTGTCAAAGTAGATGACACTATCTCCGCCAAGTAGCTGGATCGCGTCTCCGGGGTGTCGAGGTAAGGGTAGCACGGAAAAGGCTGCTGCTGCTGTGGTGCCACCGGCCGTGGCCTAGTCTCTGAGGCCCTCTCTCTCACTCGACGGGGTCCCCTCCCCAACCTAGGTCTCTCTACTGCCACGACCGACGCATTCTCCCCCTTGTTCGGCTCTGGCATCACCTCGACAAGGGTGTCGTCGATGAGATAGGTCTGCAGCTGGCGGGGTCCATCAACATCCTCCTCCTCCTCCTCATCATCGGAGTCCCCAGTCACTACCGCCGGCTCTAAGGGCTCCGTCGGTGGGAGGTGCTCAGGAGCTGGAATCTTCATCCAACTCACGCCCCACACCCTCCAAGCTAGGCTACCGTCATCCAAAGTCCTCAACCATTTCAGGTCGAGATAGTAGTCACGGTCCATGGTGGGCACCGGGGTAACTAGAGGCACGTACTCCGAAGAAGCCTTGAAAGAGGCTAGCTTTTCAGCTAACCGAGTGGCGATGGCGCCACAACTCAAGTATCTGGAAGAGGCAGTAGCCATCAAGGCAAGGGCGGCACAAACCATGGAAGGAGCATTAAAGACCACCTTCCGGGTCCGCTCCGGGTTCAAGTAAGACATCAGAAGTAGCACCTCATGGTTGTTCAGCTTACTGATATCCTTTCTGTCATAAAGGAGGTTTGAAAGAGAACGGAGAAAGACCCTCAAGGTAACATGTTGAACGTCATTAATCAGCATGTTGCTTGAGGTAGGAGCTGGTTTCCGGTCAGACAAGGCATTAGGCGGCATACACCGCACTCAGCTGGGATATCGGTGATGGAGTCCTTTGGAGGCTCGGCCAACCCAAGGTGAGAAGCAAATTGGTCCATAGAAAGCAAGAAACTAGTGTTCATCAACCGAAATTCAACGGTCTGGCCAGCGGGGTCATAGATAAAGGAGCTCATAAACTCCAAGGTGAGAAAAGGATAAGTGTGTTTCCTCAGCCTATACAAACCCATAAGGCCCAAGGTCTCAAAAATGTGACGGACATCCGTCTCTATCTCCAATTCCTCCAACAAAGTAGTGTCTATACACCTCGTAGGTCTCATTTTGCGCTTTTGTAAGGCTACAAAACGCTCTCTCTGCTTGAAATCAACAAAAACCACTGAAGGGTACTCTGGAACTACGGGTACCACAGGTCCACTCCCTTCCCCCATCTCAGGTGGATTACCCCTCCCCCGTTTACTTTGGCGGATTCCTAGGTTCAGTCTCGGCATCTGTTTCGGCATATGTTCAAACAAACTTGTATAAACATGTAAACATATACTTCACGTAATTCGGTCTTTACATGCTCAGCTAAGTACACAAATTTCACCAACAAATTCGACATGTGAAGCACATAAGTCATACCATTAACCTTGAATATTAAGCTATGTACACACATTCACCAACAGTTTCCAAAATTTGACATACAAGCTCAGTTTACTACTACTCATACGCCATAGTTGTGAAAGAAATTTATCATGGTGATTACATATGCTCAACAAATTCGAATATCCTAGCATGATTCTAAAGGTTATTCCAAACACACTTCTAATCACATGTGAGGCATTCTTACTAGTTCATGGAAAAGAATAACTTGGAACATATCATTATCACCCTTCAATATTATGAACATCAATTCACTTAGAATTTTCAGACGGTCTTTACAGCTGTGATAAATTTGGCATATTTTCATCAATTATCGTTTCTACTATCATATTGAAGTTCAACTTATACTTATAATGTCATTCACAACACCAAATTCCAATTATAAATCATGAATTTCCATTTGAGGCACTTTTAAGACGGAGTTTTAAGGCAACTTTCTAAGGTAAAATCTTCAAAATCTATCCTCCATCATGATATAAACAATACTTAAGGCTCAATTCTACCATCTAACCATTGTAAAACAACCAAAAATCGATTTCAATTTTGGAAACCCTAGAAATTTCGGGTTCAATCTTTGCAATTTCTAGTCTAATTTACAGCAATTAACCACAAGCAAACATGGGAAGGAGGCATGTGAATCATATTTCAACAATTAAAAGCACCAAATTGATCATAATAATCGAAAATCTCAGATTGTTTCACTTCTCTAGCACATTCAAATCAGTAAACCATGTACATTAAGAAGAATAGCATACCTTGATTGAGTAGCAAAGTAAAGAAACGAAATTAAGCAAGGAAATCAACCCCAAGAATCACCACTAACCAAAGAGAAAGAGAGATTTTGAGAGGAAATAGGTTTAGATGCCTCGAAATATAGAGGAAGAATGAGGAGAATGGGAAAGAATTGGGGTTTTAAGAAACCCGCATGTCTCACTGTACAATAACCTACTCGATCGAGTGCCTAAGGTACTCGATCGAGTACCACCCTACTCGATCGAGTAGGAGCCATTTCATCGAGTATCTGCAGAAATTTCCACATCCCGACTTCATAGCTTCCTAACTAGATCGAGTGAGGTCTACTCGGTCTAGTAAGCACTCGCACTCGGTCAAGTATGGTTAAGTACTCGGTCAGAAGTACAAAGTAAGTCGAAGATACCTGCAAAACAATACCGCGTGTCGATTCCAAACTAAGCTCGGAATTCGGCACTCATTATCAAGCTCATTCGCGCATTACTATTATTATTAAAGCATACCATATCGTCAACCAAATAAAGTTTATTCCACTTTACGCTACAAAAATTACCCTACTCGGTTTACCTGCTACCGAATCTTCCATAAACATAATCTCGTCATCATATTACACATAAACTTACGCTATACATTACTACTCATTTACGTTTACTCAACTTAAAACATGTAAATATCATTAATTCATTCTTTCATATGACATATAATTGCATATACTTCATAACGAATTAATCTATCACTTTCCACATTCAATCATAAGTAAATCATTTTACACAAATCATTCATCATGCAGCGGAAAATTTCAACCAATAACCAAGACATATTTGCATTACTATATGCTATAACTCACCAATTCTATAATTATCATCATCGTACTCACGGTAGAGTTTATAACTCGTGCATGACTATCGTCACCATCAACTTACAGTAAACACCAACATGTTCATCCTTCTATTATAGCACACCCATTCACATTCCCAAGCATTTCTATCGAATAGACTTTTATCACATATCTCACAATCATCACACAAGCTTACTAAGCATGCCCAAAACTTCACTATGCACGACCCACATACAACTATAATATCCTTATTAACGCTAACAACGACTTAACCAGAGGTAGCTCCGGCACAATTAACACACATATACACACGGACTCCACATTCCTATACCACGTGACTGGCTTAAGTGTCATGGGGCCGAGATTTTGAAATGAGGGCGCCTACTCACCCAAAATCTAGCATCAGCGGGGCTCCCATTACGCATACACCAGGTTTATTTTATTAGACTCACTACGTTCATTATTTTTTTTGTTACAGGTTCCAAAATCGTCGCTCTGATACCACTTTGTAACACCCCCATATTCAGACGAGCCTTAACTAGGCCTTCCTTAGTATATAAGGGCGTTACCATCTCGGTTGCCCGAGGATAGTAATAATCAAACGTCGATAAATGAACTATTATATTGTATTACAAGCGGTTTAAACAACAAACGATATAAAAGGTACAACTCAACGGCTACTCGCTACTGCTCTCAAATCTCGTGAAGACTCATCCATGCCCGGACTCCAGCTATCAACAACATCAACACCTGCTAAGTCCGACTGCTCACCATAAGGGATCACGGCAGACACATAACAAACAAACAACCACACAGGGTCAGTACTGAGATAAGATACAACAGCAACTACAATTAACAACACGATACAATGCTATCAATCTCAACACAACCACGACAACCCAACCACGACAACCCAACCAATTCTATCACTGACTGTCCACCGGACCAGCCCTGCCAGTGGGGGACCGTAGCCGTACCCACCAAATCCCCGCTCATCGTATCGAGCGATAACCCTATCCATTAATGTGCACATCCCCTTCCGTGGCGGGTTCCACGAAGGGCAAAACTAGGGCGTGAAGCCACTCCCGCAAGTGACCCCACTCAGCCGAGGACATGCCTCGAGAACCACAGACAGCAATCACAATCACAATCACAATACAATTACTATATCAAACAATCACAATACTATCACAACGACCGACACACTAGACCATCTACAGAAACTGAGTAGGCGAACCTACCTTTAAGCAACCGCAACCAATCTATGCTGACAAACAACATATCCAGCGACCAAGCGAAGCCTATAACCACAATACAATTATCTATTACTAACAAGCAAACCCTAACTATAGAGAACAAGGACACGGATGATGATTATGACATACCTACAGGGAGAAAACTCGGCAAAGGACCGCTACCCGACTCAAGTGACGCCCTCCTAAGGCTCAAGGATCTTCAAAAAGGCTTCCATGGAGGTTTTGAGGTGAAGGGAAAGGAAAGAGGCGACTGAAGGATAAGAGGAAAGTGGCGGAAGTGATTTGCGGATTTAACAAAACGCGATATAAAACCCTCGCTGAAAACTCGGTACTCGATCGAGTACCCAACATACTCGATCGAGTGGCCCCCTACTCGATCGAGTAACCTAGCTACTCGATCGAGTAGCCTCTACTCTATCGAGTACCACTCTTAACACGCAACCCAAAATGGTTTTGGCACACTTTTCTAAGACTACTCCCGCTCCCAAGGTCAGTCAACGCTGGTCAAAGGGTCTCTAAAAAGGGCGGGTATTACATATGGTCTCGAATAGATGAGATCTACATGACAAAAGAGACCAAGTGAAGTAATCAAAAGAATATGTTCTTAAGATAACTACACGAGGAGACCAAAAGAAAGTTTTTGAAAGAAAGTTTTCAAAGAGAATGACTAAAGAAAAGTTTCAACAAGAGATTTTGCTAGCTTATGACCTAGACATAAATAGAGTTTAAATATTGATATTTACTTAAGAGCCTAAATGAAACAAAGTTGCATCCTTGAAAATAAATGAGATTTATGACTAAAAGTTGCAAAGAAAGATATGCCGATGTCTACAAGAGCTAAGTTAATTGTTAACCACGCTAGTGTCATTACTTAACCTCATTATGAAAATGAAATGGTTAAACCTCCTTCCGAAAAGAGTATTTTGAGAAGGACGTGTATTAAATGGGATTTCACCTTTAAATAATGATATTGCTATGCATCATTATAAAAATGAATGAGTTAGAGATTAAAATCTCTTTCCATAAGATTAAGATTGAAATCTCTTCAAAATAGGTATTTTGAAAGGATATGTTAGGAACATATATGGTTTTAACCTTGATAACTTGGCAAAGCAAAATGTATTTCAATTCTTGAAATGTTTCGATTGAGTAGTCAATTACGAAACATGTGAAATTGAGTGGGAGTTTGAAATGATCATGTGAAGACATGAAATTTAGTGGGAGCAATCATCTTGTAAAATTTATAACTCATTACTCATTGAGAATGACGAGCTAGTACTATCTTTCACAAAGAAGTATTTGAGTTTTCAATTCTGGATGAAAATGGACTATGATGAATCCAATCACATCATGGGATGTTGGATAGGTATTGAGATATACACATCAAATCAACGAGAAACGTAGGTTATTCATATCGATGAAAATGGAATTACCATATGCAGTCATGGTCATTCATTGAACCTAAGAATGGTTGATCACATGATTAAGATCACTAATATTTCTGCCATTAGAATAATCATGCACATGTCCTATAATGAATCATATGCTTAAGAGCATGATGAGTCATTAGTGAGCCACATATGAATCGTCATGAATTCTCGAGGAGAACTAATGAGCTATTCTAGTGTTTAGAAGAATACTCTGTTATGTGATAAGAAGTTGCACATATTGAAGTTTTCAAAAACATATAAGGATTTATGAAGATCCTAAACTGATGAAGCTTAAAGAGAAATAAGAAGTTGGAAAGATACTAAGTTATAGTAAGAAGTTACTCAAAACTAGTATTTTCTAATATGCTAGGACTTATTAGAAGTGTTAGGCTAATCATCTTGACAATTGTTGCAAGACCCTACAAAACGTATACCTAGTACATTGTGAGTTGGTAGAACACTTGACCAGTGCAAGTTATATTATCAACCACAATTCGTTGGTTATGTGATAAACAACAAGAAAGTTCTTTCAAGATAAAGAACCTAAACCTAGGTTGGGAACCTAGATGTGTACTTGGTAAGGTTCATGCTATGAGAATAACATGAATATAAAGGAAAGTGCAATACAAAAAGTATGAACGCATGGACACATGGTATATTAAACTTTTATTGCAATCAACAAGTGTTTTTACACTTATATACATCACAAGGTAGTAATATTGTATTGACTACCCGAATATGATGTCCACATTTGTCGTTTGAATTATTATTAACTCACCTTATACTTTGTTACATCCAAACGGGTTGTAGAGACAATTGAACCCCGTTAAAGTGAACATGGATTAACATTGTATTCGCCCATAGTCACTTACATGAGGTGACGTCTTGAAGTGACTAGAGTGTGATGCGATTGATGGCAAGTTCAAATGCCATAGAGTCATATGAGACGACTAGTCGATCACATAGGCAGACTGTTAGGAACACTTTGCCGGGCCTTATGACCGCTTATAGAGTTCTGGCAAATTTATATAGCCTGGTCGTGGCGAGAGCTACTATAGTATTGTAATGAGTCGATTCTTTTGACTAAAGACTGTTCGCCTAAGGTGGCACAGTTTCAGATTAACTTTGATTTATGTTACTACGACCTTCGTAAATGGGGTCAAATGGGCATATTTTAGGTTATGATGGCTGTGGCTAGTCGAAGGGAATAAGTGCGATAGGAATTGTCCACCCCTTGTCAGGGTTATAACAATATCTCAGGGCCACTCGAGGAGTAATGAACTGAAAAAGTGTGTGGCCACGCTCGGAAGGTATCCATGGTGGATAATTCCGGTCAATCAGTTATTCTCCAGATCGAGGAAACCACTCTCGATATGATCACTTGCAAGTACGACCCGAAAGACACCTTGCATTGAGTGGGAGATAGTAATAGGACAAGAGAATTGGTGACGTACACTTGTCGAGGACAAGTGGGAGATTGTTGGAATATGTGTCCTCCGACAATAATGAGATCACAACTGTCGATCATGATGATCACATGTTTAAATCTCATTTTAAGAATACATGTAGGATGTAATATTTTACAGTCAACTGGTCCACACATATCGGTAATGATTGGCTGACTAGAGTTTGACATTACTGTCGTGCGACGGTGGTGATCAGTTTATCCCCTTTGGTCATACCTAAAGGGTGACACTCTTAATTGATTATTTAATTGATCGTATGTCGATACGGGTTAATTAAATTGCTTAAAATTGACGGACGATTTTGTGAGTATAATTGACGTGTCTTATTGTAATTCGATTAAATAAGATACGGACTAAGTAATTAAATTGTTTCATTACTTAGATGAAATTATTGTTTACGGAAACAATTGAGACGGAATGAATAAATTATTATAAATACAGAATGTTGTAATTTATGATTCGGAAACCCATTACGGTACAAGTAATTATGAATTACTAGGTTAATTTTATAAGTGACATATTTTATTAATATGTTGATTTTTAATTGTTAAAAATACATTTTATATACATAATGTCATGGAACATGTTACATGTGACAAATTGACAAATAAATTGTAAAACGGACTTTTCATTTTACAACATATGTACCGAAATTATATGGGGAGGGTTGGAGTTTGTATTATGTTTTATGTTATATAAGAAGCATAATCGTTAAACCTAATTGATAGCCATGCACACCTAGTTGCTTTTGTGAAGAGTATCTTGGTCATGCATTGGCCCTTGCCACCCCCCATACCCGGTTTTCCCTAGAGAAAAGGCCAAGGGTTTTCTACAATTTATATTGTAACATACACTAAGATATTCACTAGTGAATGATTCATTCTTTTACACAACCAAAACTTAGAGAAGTTTAGAGAGAAAAATACTCATATATTTCCTTCCTCTTGGCCGAATAGACAAGAGACAAAAATAATATTTTGGGTCATTTTCAAGCTAGATTATTAATATTACTAGATCATATTATTACTAATCTTTAAGAGTAACACCTTGGGTATAAATCTTTGGGAGGGATTCTAAGCTTGAATCCTTTTTCATCCATATAAGGAAAGCTCAAGAACAAGTGAGAAGGAGAACTCATTTGTGCCCAAAAATACGAAACACCCATAGTAAGAAAGACGATTTCTTCTCTATTCTTATTCAAGTTTGCATGTATAAGATCTAGTTTAATTTTATGACTAAATTAATATGTCACATATATGAATATGTTAAATAATGAGATTAATAATTCCTAACACTTTCATCACCGTCGAGCACGAGGCTAGGGCACCCTCCTTACACATTTTGTTTGGATTGGTATCCCTCTCGAAAATCGGGGTTTGATTGCTTGGTGTGTAACCCACCCTTTAAGCCAAAACCAGTGTCAGCATTATGCATAATATAATGAAATTGCGAGTGCTTATGTGTTATGTGATCATAAGTCCTTCCGTGTCATTTCAAACTTTCAAAACACCCTTTTTGCGCCGTTATAATGGCCATTTCAAACCTCGGTCTTTCACCGACCGTTTCCATTTCAAACAACACGCCTTTCTAAGCCGTCACAATGACGATTTATCAAACCCGGTTTTCTACAACCATTTCAAACAACACGCCTTTCTAGGCCGTGGTAATGACGATTTTTCAAACCCGATTTTCTACAACCATTTCAAACAACACGCCTTTCTAGGCCGTCGTAATGACAATTTTTCAAACACGGTTTTTTACAACCATTTCAAACAACACGCCTTTCTAGGCCGTCGTAATGACGATTTTCCAAACCCGGTTTTCTACAACCGTTTCAAAGTACCTTTTTATGCTGTTATAATGGCCTTTCCAAAACCCGCTTTTTATATCCATTTCAAATGCACCTTTTTATGCCGTTGTAATGACGATTTCAAACCTTGGTTTTCACAAAACATTTCAAAATACCCTTTTACGTCGTCATAATGGTCGTTTCAAACCTCGGTCCATCGCCGACCGTTGCATTCTCAAAGCGCCCATTTACGCCGTCGTAATGACAAATTCTACCCTCGAATTTTTTAAATTTGAAATCAAGTTTCAAACAAAAATGTTTTTCAAACCGTCGTAATGACTATTTCAACCCATGCAACTTTCCAAATTTCAAATCTCGTTTTCGAAATCAAATTTGGCTTTTCTAAGCCGTCTCAATAACGATTTCAATTCTCACACTTTTCGATTTGCATACCCTCTTTCAAAGGTTAAAACGGTTTCTAACCCGTCGCAATGACGAATTCAATCCTCATAATTTCCAGTCTTTGAAAACAAATTTAACCGTTTTCAGATTTCCAATCAAAACTCAAATCGCTTGAAAATAAAATTAACCGTTTTCAAATTTCAAATCCAATTTCAAATCATTTGAAAACAAATTTAACCATTTTCAAATTTCAAATTCAAAATCAAATCTTTAAAAATAAATTTAACCGTTTTTAAATTTCAATTCAAAATCAAATCATTTGAAAACAAATTTAACCGTTTTCAGATTTCCAATCAAAACTCAAATCGCTTGAAAACAAATTTAACCGTTTTCAAATTTCAAATCCAATTTCAAACCATTTGAAAACAAATTTAACTGTTTTCAAATTTCAATTCGAAATCAAATCTTTGAAAACAAATTTAACCGTTTTCAAATTTCAATTCGAAATCAAATCTTTGAAAAGAAATTTATTCGTTTTCAAATTTCAATTCAAAATCAAATCTTTGAAAACAAATTTAACTGTTTTCAAATTTCAAATTCAAAATCAAATCTTTAAAAACAAATTTAACCGTTTTCGAATTTTCAATCCAATTTTAAATCCATTGAAAACAAATTTAACCGTTTTCAAGGCCATTGTGATGACGATTCCAAATTCTTCAATTCTCGATTTTCAAATCCGTCATTCGGAATTTAAAAAACCGTCTTCGGAAACAACACTTTGTTTTTAGAGCCGCCGCAATTTCAACACAAACCGTCTTTTGAAAACAAACCTAAGACAACCCTTTCAACTGGCTGACCTTCTAAAGATCCTTACTCTTCGGAAGCCGTCAATAGAACGGCAAATGAATCTTTTTTTTGAAAATTTCTATTTTAAAAAAATTTCAGTCCACCATTCTGATTCAGCCTCGAGTCAATTAGAGTCTAGTCGATTTCAAGTCAAGTCGTTTAGATAACGTCGAATCTCCGCCGAAGTTAGTACCTACCTTCTGGTCTAGGTCGTGTCGCGTAATTGTCGAGACATCTCCAATGGCGTTAGCAGAGTCAAAACCTGTCAGGTTTTAAACCCGCTTTTCCCCTACATTATGGGTCAAAGGTCAAGTTTGGGTACTGTCTTGTCCAAACTGCGTCACGCCAACAACAAACCTCCAAATCTCATCAAAAGTCGTCTGTCTAGGCATCACTATGCCAACGTTGACACTCGAGTCTAAGTTCAAAGTCATGCACCAAGAGTTCAAACACAATAGGTCATTCACGATCTTTAATGAACTCATAACCTAGTCACACCGTCGCGTCTCCACAACAAAACTGCCTTTTATACATATGTGTCGCACTTGCCCACTACAAAAAAAACGTCTCGATGCGACGGACACGCTGCGACGGAATAATAATCCGTAGCAAATTTAAACCTGCGACGGACACTGCGACGGGTCTCATACTCTGCGACGGACTTGCGACGGACTTTCCGTTGCAGCCTATTTTCCCATACCGCCAAATTTTCTGACATGGCGGGAAGGTCTGCGACGGAATTTCCGTCGCTATATTAAAATAATATTAAACTCTGCGACGGAAATTCCGTCGCTGCATTAAAATAATATTTTTTCTGCGACGGAATTTCCGTCGCAGACTTTCTAAAGTGTCCAGCTGTACACCTTTAAACAGGCTGGAAAAATAATATTATTTTATTCCTGCGACGGAAATTTTGTCGCAGAATTTATTATTATTTTAATTTTGCGACGGAAAATCCGTCGCATAAATTCTTTATACGGGCTGCAGCGTAATCCTTCTCCTTCATTATCACTCTTCAATTATTTCGTCTCCCTCAATCACAAAATCCCAAAATTCCGTCTCCCTCAAAAAAGACCACCACCACTCCCACCACCACCACTCCTACCACCACCCTACTTCCCAAATCACTCCTATTTTTCCTTTCCCTTTTCCCTATTCCCCTTTCTTCTTCTTTCCCCTTTCTTCTCCTTTCCCCTTTCTCTTTTTTTTTTTCTGCCGCCGCCGCTCCCTTCCTTTGTCTCCTTCTCTTAATTAATATAAGGTTTGTTTAATTAATTTTACTTTTGATTAATTAGGGTTTATGGTTATTGTTTTGATTAATTATGATTAGTTTACGATGTTTAGTATTATTAGGATTGTTTAGTTTAGTTGAAAGCCAATTTAGGATGTTTAGGATTGTTAAGTTTAGTTGAAAGCCAATTTAGGATGTTTAGGATTGTTAAGTTTAGTGAAATTTAGTTAAAAGCCAATTTAGGATGTTTAAATCAATTTTATAATGCTTAATTATGTTTTAGGGAATTATATTTTTGGTTTGCATGAAGTGAGCTAAGTATTTCAAAGCTCTTTTAAATCGATTATAGTTGATGGTAGTGAAATTTTGATGTAAATAATTAAATAAAATGAGGCTACTCGACATTGAAGCAATTTTGAATTCATCTATTGCTCATAAAAATAGAGAAAAAATTTCATAAAAATGTTAGAGTAGTTAATTTAGTTTAGTTAAAAGCCAATTTATGATATTTAAACCAATTTTAGGATGCTTACTCTACTTTTGCTTAGTTTTATAAGGTTTATTAGTAATTATTAAGTTTGTTTTGATAAGTTGTGTTTTTTTGTGTCATGTTTATTTTTTTTACAAATATTAATTCATCTTATGCTTGTGTTGTGATTGTTAATATATTTATGACCTAGTACCGTTCGGGATTACACATTAGGTGTAATTCTTGAATAGTCCCCGTTTTGGGGTCGTCTTTGAATCTTTTATGCCATTTAGGTGGTAAATACTCTTTTTTTTTTCTTGATTGTTATGAGACAAAATTTGGTTGACATTTCCTTTAATGTTCTCCGAATACATATGTAGAGTGAGAATTCATTCTAAATAATGTATTTGGAGAACTGTAAGGAAGTGCTGCCGAATTTTTGTCTCATTACAATCAAGAAAAAAAATTGGGTATTTACTAATGGTATGAAAGATTCAAAGATGGGTTTAGGTTGGAGAGATAAGGACCCCAATACTGAAAGTATTTTTTTGCAGGTTGTGGTTGTTGTTGTTGTTGTTGTTGTTGTTGTTGTTGTTGTTGTTGTTGTTGTTGTTGTTGTTGTTGTTGTTGTATGAAAAATTCAAAGATAAGTTTGTGAATGCTCTTACCATTTTTATTAATAATTTTTATTTACTAATATATATGTAGATTTGCAATGAAGAGATTAGAACGAAACTGGATGTATGAAAGGTTGGATTCCAATAAAAAATTAAGGAAGGAATTCGTAATAAGGTTAATAAATTCATTGATTATGTTAAGCAACAAGACGAATTCATTAGAAATAAAGAAATTAGGTGTCCATGTAGTAAGTGCAAAAATAAAAAGTTTTTAGTTGAACAAGAAGTACGAAAACACCTTGGTCTAAAGGGTTTTTGTGACAACTATTATGATTGGGTGTGTCACGGAGAGAAATTCCCCGTTGAGGAAGAGGAAATCGCAATGCCCTCTGACAATCCTTATAGGGATATGGTAGAGGATGCGTTGCGCGATAGCATTGATCAAATTAGGGAAGAAGCTCTTAATGCCGAGGTGGTTGATGAATCTCCAAATCCCAATGTATTAGCCTTTTTTCAAATGTTAAAATGTGCCGAGCAACCTGTCTACGAGGGATGTCGACTCTCATTGCTACAGTCGGCTGCAAGGCTTGTCGCTCTGAAATGTGAACACAACTTAGCCCATAAATGTGTAGATGGTTTCACGCCACTCATGGGAGACCTTCTTCCTCAAGATCATATTTTGATGCGTAACTTCTATGAAACCAAAAATGTTCTCAAAGCTCTTCAACTTCCTCATGAAAAGATAGATATGAAGGAAATGTAGATTCATATACACTAACATATTCATATATGTTTATAAATTAATTTGTCATAAAATTAATAAAGGTCTTATGCATGCAAACATTAAATAAAGAGATGGAAAAATCTATATCTCACCATGTGATATTCGGATTTATGGGCACAAGTGAGTTCACCTACTCACTTGTTCTTGAGCTTTCCAAATGGAAGAACAAGGATTCAAGTGTAGAATCCCTCCCAAAAGCATATACCCAAGGAATACATCTTAAAGACTAAAAATAATGTGATCTAGAATTATTATTAGTCTTACTTAAAAAAAATGACACAAAATGTTTTTGATCTCTCATAAATTTCGGTTGAGAGAGAAGAGGATTTTGTGATTTTATTTCTCTAGAAATCTCATAAGATGTAGAGAGCATTTTTTTAATTTTCTTACACTAGAAAATTATTGTATTCTATGAATGAATGAATTAGAAAAAGAAAAGCTCCTTTTCTTTCCTTAGGGTGGCCGAAAAAATGGCCTTGGGTAGCATGCCCAATGCCTTTAGATTTTGCTCTTCTCAAAAGCTTAGGTTGGCATGCCTACTAGCTAGCTTTCATCATTGTGTTTATATTTAAACAATTAACACAATTTCCACTAACTCCCTCTCTTAATATTTCGGCACTTATAAAATGGAGAGTCCATTTTATATTTTGTCATTTGTCAACTTTGTCACATGTTACATGTTACATGACATGTTACAATGCAATGTATTTTCATCATATTAAAAATCAACGTATTAATAAAAATACGTCATATACAAAAATCGACTTAGTAATTCATAATTACTTGTACCAAAATATTTTACCAATTTATAAATCACAATAAATTGTATTTATAATAATTCATTCAATTCAATTGTTTCCTTAAACAATAATTTCATCTGAGCAATGATACAATTCGATTACTCAGACCGTATCTCATTTAATCATATTTACAATAAGTTACGTAAATTATACTCACAAAATCATCCGTCAATTTTAAGCAATTTAATTAACTCGTATCGGTATACGATTAATTAAATAATCAATTAAGAGTATTTCCCTATAGGTATGACCTAAGGGGATCAACGATCACCACCGTCGCACGACGAATGTCAAACTCTAGTCGACCAATCATTACCGATATATGTTGACCGATTGACAAGAACAAAATTACTTCCCAATTGTATTCTTTAAAATGAGATTTAATAATGATATTTAAATCATGTGATCGCACTATTGTTGAGGACACATTTCCCAACAATCTCCCACTTGTCCTCGACAAGTGTGCGTCACCAATTCTCTTGTCCTATTACTATCTCCCACTCAATGCAAGGTGTCTTTCGGTCGTACTTGCAAGTGATCATATCAAGAGTGGTTTCCTCGATCTGGAGAATAACTGATTGACCGGATTTATCCACTCTGGATACCTTCCGAGCGTGGCCACGCATTTCCAGTTCATTACTCCTCGAGTGGCCCTGAGATATTGTTTTAACCCTGACAAGGGGATGGACAATTCCTATCGCACTCATTCCCTTCGACTAGCCACAACCATCATAACCCAAAATATGCCCATTTGACCCCATTTACGAAGGTCGTAGTAACACAAATCAAAGTTAATCAAATCTGTGCCATCTTAGGTGAATAGTCTTTAGTCAAAAGAATCGACTCATTTGAATACTATAGCAGCTCTCGCCACGACCAGGCTATATAAATTTGCCAGAACTCTATAAGCGGTCATAAGGCCCGACAAAGTGTTCCTAACATCTGCCTATGTGATCGACTAGTCATCTCATATGACTGTATGGCACTTGAACTTGCCATCAATCGCATCACACTCTAGTCACTTCGAGACGTCACCTCATACAAGTGACCATGGGCAAATACTATGCTAATCCGTGTTCACTTTAACGGGGTTCAATTGTCTCTACAACCCGTTTGGATGTAACAAAGTATAATAAAAGAGTTTTAAAAATAAAACTCGAACGACAAATGCGATTATCACATATGAATAGTCAATGCCTGATTACTATTTCATGTTCTATAATCTAATTTGATCTTGTACGTAGTTGTTCATTTCAATTCAATTGAAATGACATGACTCATCATGTTTAGCCTTTGAGAAGGCTTTGGTTAGTAGGTTTTATCAATTTCTTGTACCTTACTCAACCTTACTACATACTTGTTTTCCTTTGTAATGTATACATTTGCATCACAAAACTTTCCGAGTACGTGTCGAGATCCAATCAAGACATAGGCCTTCTATCCTTAGAACAGCTCCCACTGATTTCGCAGTGTGCGGGACTCTTCCTTCTTGCACATCTCATGATCGCAAGTGTACTCAATTTCCGTTATAAATATCTCTCATTGTTCTTTATTGCCTAGAACGATTCTAGAAAATCTACTTCTTAATTAACATTGCCACAATGGTATCTTAACCATCCTAGTGTGTTTTGATTATGGTTTTGTCGGAAACCATGCGCAATCTCAATTGTCAATTGTCACTTGTGTAATACCCTTACACAATATTGCATCATAAACACTTTGCTTTACTTCCTTAATACTTCTGCAAGCACTTAAGGGTAATCTATATGGCTTACTTGGCAAGGATTACTTAAATTCGATTTTGAAAACAATTCATCATACTCAAAGCATATGAAGTGTTATACATCATTATTCATTTAATTGATTCGGCAACGGAAGCAAATGAAATCAATCAAATATATTCAATTTAATTGAACTAGTCATGAATCTTATCAACATAAGACTTCTTAACGACGCTAATATCATGTGGATTTATCTTCATAAATCCGGATATTCAAGATGTATTATAATACTCCAAAAGTCTTAAATCATTCGCAATGATCAATATGTCATCCACATATCGGACTAATTAAAATTTCCGTAACTCCCACTAAACTCCATGTATAAACACAACTTCTCGACTTATCGAGAAATGTTTTATCACATGATCCAAAATGTTGATTCCAACTCATTGATGTCCTACTTAAGACCCTCTCTTAAGTTTCACATTATCTTAGGATTGCAAGAATCTTCAAAACTCAAGATATGTATTGAATACATTCCTTCTAATTGAAGAAGTGAGTTTTAGATTCACTCGCTATGTATTTCATAATAATGAAACACAATCCCTAAGAAGATCCAAATAGGCTTAAGCATTTCAATTGGTGCAAAACCCTTTGCAACCAATCAAACCTTGAAATCTCTCTTTATTAGTGCAAAACCCTTTGCAACTAATCAAGCCCTTTTATTTCGGATTTCCATGGCTCTAAGCCTTATATTGAGTTGTGACTTAAACACTCTTATGTAAGTCATATGTTCATTACTTTCTAGAAGTAATCAACTTGAATCAAACAATTTCTTTTGTAAGTTATAAGCTCTTTACTTTCTTAAAAGTAGCATGAATTCATCATTTTTAACAAGTGACGAATTTAACCTCCTAGGTTTTGAAGAAACAACGTCTTACACAAAACGTCTCATGTAGCCAAGAAAGACCAGTTTCTTGTTACATAACATTCTTTGTGGCTCTTGAATAATTTCTCCCACTCTGTCTTCAAAAATAAACTTGTATTTTAGAAAGACAGCTTCACGAGCCACAAACCCGTCGTACTCGTGATAATTGAAAGGGAAAAATTGAGTATTTGTTTCTTGTGAAAACTTACAAACATGGTACCCTTACCATTTCATATCTCATATGATTCGATTTAGTGGAAAAATAATTTTAGACAAAATGATAAAATCCCCAAAAGGATCAAGTAACTCAAAGTAACTTGATTGAAGTTCAAACCATATCGAATAGCGTTTGATTTCTTATCCATCCACACATTATTTCATAATGCGTGCTAAGAGAGATTAACTTGTGATACTATATCACATTTCCTTTGGCTTATATCAAAGTCTTCACTTTGATAGTCCCATCACGACTAAATCGTGATTCCTTGAACTCTTGAACTTCTTCAAAGATTTCTCTATTTACCTTATTAAGTGAACACACTAGTGTCAACTTAAATCGTTGGTAAAAGATGATGATCAACCTATTTTGGATTGATGATTTATAACCTCGATCTCCTTTTCAACCAAAAGGCACGAGACATCTTGCTTTGAATACAAGATACGCATATTCCATTAACAATCTAATGGTTTCAAGAGTACTCGATAACTCTTTGCGTTCATCATTCCAAAAATTAAGGTTTAATCTTGGGTTACCAATTTGAGTCTTGCATCATCTTCATGATATATCATTCTAGTTTGGTTTAGAATATAATCACCTTGATGATGGGCTAGCCATACATCAAATCATGGTGTATAGGGTCACAAAAGTGAAACCTCTTTTGTATCTTTAACAAATTGTATTCTTATTTAGAGTTTATGTACTTAATAGTCACAATTAAGTACAACTCCAAACCCAAAACTAGATTGATTACACAATGACTCTATCTCTCAATATGATTGTTGCTAGTCGTCATATTCTAATCATCCTATGTATCAAGTACAATGATGAAAACCTCCATTGGTTTCTAATATTGACGAAGTGGTACTAGCAAAAATTATGTTTAATCAAATAAACATTTAAAGAAGAAGATCCTATTAGATGTCCCACAACTAATTTGTTGATTCTTCAATAATTTGGGGTAGTTTCCTTTCTCGTGTCTAACATTTAAGACAATGGAAACTTTATCGGTTGGGATTGATAGGTTTTAGTATCGTCATTCTCAACAACTTTACTTTTAACATTACCTTGTATCAATACCATTATTATCTTTACTTCTTGAACCTCGTTCTCATCTTAACGGTTTAAGAGAATGCTCCCACTCATTTCAATGAGTCTTTGCTTTGAGAAGCAAAATTGAATTCATGAAGATTACTCTTCATTTGTTCGTTTTAGTCTTAAAACTTTCATTGAAGTGGTTGCGTTATTTTGGTCAATTACGAATTCTGAAAATCTAATCACCAAAACAATTTATCGCATCAAGGTACTTAATTCAATTAAGTATATGAAACATAATCCATTGTAAGTAGAAGTGTTAGTCAAGAATCAAAACCTGTTTGATAATGAATAACTTTAATCTATACTCTTTACAAGAGATCCTTATCAATGGTTCATTTGAGGTTTTAGAAGCAAATTCATATTTGTCTTTAGTTACGATATTTTAATGGAGATTTGAATCAAAAACGAAATGATATCGTATATGAATTGTGGTAAAGAAATAGAACAATATAAAAACGGAATAGTGGAAAACTTAACATTTATCGTTTTATTAATACTTGTAAATAACAAGTAAAGCATTTACATAGTGACCTCTACCCAACTATGATAAATGATTCCAAGACCCAAATTCATATTAACTTGGGCACGGTGTGGCCGATGAAACCCTTATCAATATAACTCGGTGGATTAACGCTTTAATCGATTCTACTTTTAGAACTCTTGGTCGATAATATTACATTAACATTTATCTTTAGCCCAAAACACATTCAACAAGGGGACGGTGTGGCCGATGAAACCCTTATCGAAAAACTTTTGTTGAGTTCAATCCAAATTTCGAATAAATGTGTCCATGATCCAAACCCACATTAACTTGGGCACGGTGTGGCCGATAAAACCCTCATCAACATGAATTCGGTGGATAGACATTTATCACCCACTTCCCCTACGTAACAAGGTTTGTACCCCGGTGTGGCCGAGTGCACTCCCTCACGAAATAGGTTTTCATGGTTTCTACTATTTGGTAAGGCTAAGTCTCAATTGTTTATTTTAGCGAGAGGTCATGTCAATTTATTATCTATCACGTTTTAAGTGAACTAAAGCGGTGAACTACGATAATTTTAATTGACACGGTCGATAAACTCGATAAAATAAGGATGCATGTTTAGTTATGGCGATTTAGCAATGCATGTGACATAAAATAAAATGCAAGCAAAAAGATAAATAAATCCTAGTATGGCCTTTCCTAAAATAGAAAAACTCTTTAACTATTACATATTCGGAAACCAACTCCATTGGTCCCTTGAACTTCGGTTGTGGCACGCATCTCGAGGTAACACCGTCTTTATGTATCGCCATTCTTGAAGAAATCCGTCTTTTGGAACTCCTAATGAATAAAATTACATAATAAATTACATAATTTCCTATTATACATTTGTAACTAAAATAAAATAAATCTATTAAATTACAAAACGGTGATACGAGATCACAATAAAAATTACAACCGAATCGATATTCCCATACATTTCGGGAAATACCAATTAAAATCTAAGGCCATACTAAGTAAAATTACATAATTCAAAATTACATAAATTAAAATTATGACAATCATAAAGAAAAATGCAGCATTATAATATGTATGAACATGCTCAATTTTATGCTAAATCGCCTTTTAATTAGCCAATATCGTATATTACTCGGTTTTTACGGATTTGCGTGATTTCAACATTTTATAATCACAAAAATGCACAAACTCATATTTATGCATAAGTTAATTACCCTAACCTCTTAGGACTCAAAATATAGTCTTCACTAATAATTTGACCATAATTAACCTTTATTTATAAAATTGTTCATAAAAGGACCAAAAATTACAAAAATAAGCTATTAAACTTCAAATAAATCCAAAAATTTCAAATAAATTCAAAATTCAAAATTTAAATTCATGAACATTCTGGAAAAATCCATGACACTCATAATGTTCAAAATCTTAGGTTAAAAATTTCGAAATTTTTCCGGAAAAACAATGTTGCGGTTTATCGATATTTAATAAAATAATCATAAAAACATGGAAAAATTATTTTCATTAACTTTTCAATTTTTAGATCTGAAAAAAATAATAAAATGCAACATTAGATGTTTTTCCTAAGTCATAGATTATGTTTTATTAATTTTCAACTAATAATGTCACTATTTATGCCATTTTTCTTCAAAAATTCATAAATCATGCTAAAAGACTTATTTATAGCCAATTATTTTACACACATCTTGTAAAATTGCATGTGACAACATATTAATTTTCTATGACCAGATTCGAAATTTAACTCATATTAACCTATTTTTCTCTTAAATCCGAATTTAATGATGAAAAATTCATTTTTCGAGCATAACAAGTCCAAAAATTATGAAAATTTACAGGTTATCTCAAAATAATATATGTAACAACATATCCAAAAACCAAGTGAAAATTCGAAGTATAGCGAATTTTCGACCAAAAATGACATTTTTACTCATAAAATCACATTTAAATGCCATTATTGTTAAATATGAACAATAAAAATCCGAAAAATTAACCAAAATATCCTAAAACACTTTAGGACCAGAAATATTAACATGCATGTAATTATTTCTGAAGGAAAAGTAGATTCATATACATATTTAACATACTCATATATGTCTAATTAATTTGTCATAAAATTAAAACGGATTTTATGCATGCAAACATTAATATAAAAGAAGAGAAATAATGTCCTTACATTCAATATTTCGGCTATATTGGGCACAAGAGAGATCACCTTTCTCTTCTTGTTCTTGAGCTATTCCAATGGATGAACAAGATCTAAGAATAAGATCTCTCCCCAAGCTTTATACCCAAGGCTTAACACTTAATCTAATTAATATTATAAGTACTAGTATAATATTAATGTAGTGAAAATTGAACCAAAAACTTTATAAAACCCTTATGTATTTTCGGTTTTTAAGAGAGAAGAAGAGAGGATATTCTTCTCACTAGAACTTGGATATTGGATGAGTGAATTAGAATGAAAATAATACTCTAGCTTTTGTATATTATTTGGTAAAATTATAGAGAAAAACAATGATAATTGTCTTCCCCAAAACCGTGTAAGAGGGGCTTTATGGGTGAGCCAATGCATGGAGAATTTGTTCTTCACAAGGAATAATAGGCTTGCATGGCTAGGTCCCTTTTTCATCATTATGTTTATTCACTAATTACAAACAAGTTATAATTAGCTCAAGCCCTTCTAATTTTCGGCCTATTCAATAATATGGATTCCATATTATTTTTGTCAATTGTCTATATGTTACATGTTACATGTCACATATATTTGTTATGTATTTTTAACATATTAAAAATCAACGTATTAATAAAAATACGTCACATACAAAAAATTGACTTAGTAATTTCATAATTACTTGTGCCAAAATATTTTACCAATTTATAAATCGTATTTACAATAATTCATTCAATTTCGATTGTTTCTTTAAACAATAATTTCATCCGAGTAATGATACAATTCGATTACTCAGACCGTATCTCATTTAATCACATTTCAATTTGATACGTAAATTTTACTTCCAAAATCGTCCGTCAATTTTCAAGTAATTCAATTAACTCGCAACGTTATACGATTAATTAAATAATCAATTAAGTGTATTGCCCTTTAGGTATGACCTAGGGGGTCAACTGATCACCACCGTCTCACGACAGTAATGTCAAACTCTAGTCAGCCAATCATTACCGATATATGTTGACCAGTTGACAGTAACAATATTACTTCCCAATTGTATTCTTTGAAATGAGATTAATGATATTTAAATCACGTGATCGCACTATTGTTGAGGACACATTTCCCAACAATCTCCCACTTGTCCTCGACAAGTGTGCGTCACCAATTCTCTTGTCCTATTACTATCTTCCACTCAATGCAAGGTGTCTTTCAGGTCGTACTTGCAAGTGATCATATCGAGAGTGGTTTCCTCGATCTGGAGAATAACTGATTGACCGGATTTATCCACTCTGGATACCTTCCGAGCGTGGCCACGCATTTCCAGTTCATTGCTCCTCGAGTGGCCCTGAGATATTGTTATAACCCTGACAAGGGGTGGACAATTCCTATCGCACTCATTCCCTTTGACGAGCCACATCCATCATAACCCAAAATATGCCCATTTGACCCCATTTACGAAGGTCGTAGTAACATAAATCAAAGTTAATCTGAAACTGTGCCATCTTAGGCGAATAGTCTTTAGTCAAAAGAATCGACTCATTTGAATACTATAGTAGCTCTCGCCACGACCAGGCTATATAAATTTGCCAGAACTCTATAAGCGGTCATTAGGCCCGACAAAATGTTCTTAACAGTCTGCCTATGTGATCGACTAGTCATCTCACATGACTCTATGGCACTTGAACTTGCCATCAATCGCCTCACACTATAGTCACTTCGAGACGTCACCTCATACAAGTGACTATGGGCAAATACTATGTTAATCCGTGTTCACTTTAACGGGGTTCAATTGTCTCTACAACCCGTATGGATGTAACAAAGTATAAATTAAAGATAAAAGACAAATGTGATTATGAACATGAACAAAAACAACACTTTTATTTCATTTCAAAATCTAACAGAAATTTGGTACACGTTTAAGTCCCATGGACGTAACATGCCCATCATGCTTAGCCTGCGATAAAGGCTTGGTGAGCGGATCGGCTATGTTGTCATCCGTCCCAATCTTACAAATCGCAATTTCCTTTCTTTCAATGAAATCTCTTATTACATGATATTTTCTAAGTACATGTCTAGATCTATTACTAGACTTCGGCTCCTTAGCTTGGAAGATCGTCCCACTATTATCACAATAGAGAGTGATGGGATCATCGGCGGTAGGTACTACTTTTAGACCTTCCGTGAACTCGCTTGATCCACATAGCTTCCTTGGCGACCTCGATCTTTGCAATGTACTCACCTCCGTTGTTGAATCCGCGATTCTGACTTCCTTGAAGCTTCTCCACTTTCACGGCACCACCATTGAGCATGAAAACAAAACCAGCTTGTGATTTCATGTCATCTCTATCTGTTTGAAAACTTGAGTCCGTGTATCCTGTAACACGCAACTCAGTGTCTCCTCCAAACACAAGGATAGAGTCCTTAGTTCTTCTCAAGTACTTAAGGATGTTCTTGACAAAGAATCCGATGACTCTCACCGGATTTGCTTGATATCTACTCGTCATGCTCAAGGCATACGAGACATCGAGACGTGTGCATATCATGGCATACATGATTGATCCAACAGCGGAAGCGTAAGGGATCAACTTCATGCGTTCAACATCATGGGGTTCGGAGGGACATTGAGTCTGGCTCAATATCGTTCCGGTTACCATTGGTACCAAACCCCTTTTGGATTTGTCCATGCTGAATCGTCGAAGAATCTTATCAACATAAGACTCTTGACTTAGTGCCAATATCCTCTTGGGTCTATCTCTATAGATCCGGATACCTAATATGCGTTGTGCCTCTCCTAAATCCTTCATTTGGAAGTGGTTACCTAACCACTTCTTAACAGAAGACAACAATGGAATATCATTTCCAATGAGTAGTATGTCATCGACATACAAGATTAGGAACACAACATTGCTCCCACTGAATTTCATGTATAAACATGGTTCCTCAACATTTCGAGTGAAACCATTTTCTTTTATAACATGATTGAATCGATGATTCCAACTTCTAGATGCTTGCTTAAGACCATAAATGGATCTCTTAAGCTTGCACACTTTGTTAGGATTTTTAGAATCAACAAAACCTTCGGGTTGTATCATGTACACCTCCTCCTCTAAATGCCCATTTAGAAAAGCGGTTTTGACATCCATTTGCCATATTTCATAATCATGAAATGCGGCGATCGCTAACAAAATCCGTATGGATCTTAGCATGGCTACGGGGCGAAGGTCTCATCATAATGGAGACCTTGGACTTGGGTAAATCCTTTTGCCACTAGCCTAGCTTTGTAGACATCGTCATGTCCTTCTATGCCATTTTTGACCTTGAATATCCATTTGCATTGGAGGGTCTTGCCCCTTTAGGCAAATCTACCAAGTCCCAAACTTGGTTTTCAAGCATAGAATCCATTTCGGATTTCATGGCTTCAAGCCATAAGGTGGAATTAGGACTAGAGATTGCGGCCTTGTAGGTGGCGGGCTCGTCACTTTCCATAAGTAACACATCGAGTGTTCCATCTTCTTCGATAAGTCCCACATATCGATCGGGATGGCGAATTACTCGGCCCGTCCTTCTTAGTGGAGGAGGTACAACCGCGTTAGACGACGAAGGAACATCTTCTTGCGTCTCTATCTCGGTTTGTGGCTCTTGAACTTCATCAAGTTCAAAATTTCTCCCACTCTGTCTTTTAGAAATAAATTCTCTTTCTAAGAAGACAGCCTCGCAAGACACAAACACTTTATGATCTTGAGGTTTGTAGAAGTAATACCCTCGAGAGGTCGAGGGATAACCTACAAAGATGCATTTTTCGGATCTTGGGGCTAGCTTGTTGTCGTTCTTAGTTTTGACGTAAGCATCACATCCCCAAATCTTCATATAGGATATATTTGGGATCTTACCCGTCCACATCTCACATGGAGTCTTTTCGGTGGACTTTGTGGGACTATTGTTCAAAGATCGAATTGCGGTTTGTATCGCAAATCCCCAAAACGAGTTCGGTAACTCGGTTTGACTCATCATGGATCGAACCATATCTAGTAGGGTTCGATTCCTCCTTTCGGCAACACCATTGAGTTGTGGTGTTCCAGGTGGAGTAAGTTGTGATATAATACCACGACCTTTCAAGTGCGAATCAAATTCATGGCTAAGGTATTCTCCACCACGATCGGATCGTAGTGCCTTAATCCTTTTGTTCAATTGGTTCTCTACTTCGTTTTGAAACTCCTTGAATTTCTCAAACGCTTCACTCTTATGTTTCATCAAATAGATATACCCATATCTACTTAAATCATCGGTGAAGGTTATGAAGTAGTCATAATTACCACGAGCGGTGATAGTCATTGGTCCACATACATCGGTGTGTATGAGTCCCAATAGCTCACTAGCTCGCGTCCCTTTACCGCTAAAAGGATTACGAGTCATTTTGCCAAGTAGGCAATATTCGCATGTACCAAATGATTGATAATCAAATGGTGTAATTACTTTAGTAGAAATTAATCTTTTGATGCGATTCTCGTTTATGTGACCTAATCGACAATGCCAAATGAACGCTTCACTTGGGTCACTTGTTTTGAGTTTCTTTGATTGAATGTTATAAATATCATTTGTCGGATTTGAGGTCTCTAAAATGTAAATGCCATTTATGGAAGAAGCTTGGCCAATAACCAAATCATTCCTAGAAATAGAGCAACGATTGTTCTTAATGACAAAACAAAAACCGTCCATGTCTAGCATGGCGATTGAAATAATGTTTTTAGAGAGCGTAGGAACATAAAAACAATTATGCAAATACAACTCAAAACCGTTTGGCAAAGCTAGAACATAAGTTCCTTTGGATTCGGCCGCTACCCGAGCTCCATTTCCAAGTCGAAGATCCACATCTCCCTTGCTAAGCTTCTCCACATCTCTTAAACCCTGTAAATGATTACAAAGGTGAGAACCACAACCGGTATCAAGTACCCATGTCGTAGTGGAAGTATAATTTATATCAATAACATAAATTTCTTTAGGAATTGTACCTTTTGGAGTAATGAGTCCCTCCCTTATATTTCGCAAATACATAGGGCAATTCCTTAGCCAATGTCCCATGCCATAGCAATAATGGCATTCATCATTAACTTGCTTGAAGTTTTTGACTTTCTTTGCTTTCTTCTTGAACCTCTTGCCCTTTGTAGCAAGAACTTGATTGCTAGAGCTCCCACTAGCTTTGGCATCTTTATCTTCCAGAGACAAAGACCCTATACCTTGCATGAGGTAGTCTTCCTGAGACGGACTCACACGAGGTCTAGTAGTAGTGGGTGGTTTAGAAGAAGTGATGAAATTAAGGTTTCCATCCGAACCTATCCCGAAATGAAGTTCTCTAGTTGTATCGAAATTATTGTTGGAGCATACGTTGTCAAGAACATGGTGATATGACTCAATGGTTATCGGTGCGGTAGCATTTGATGGATTCATTGTAATGCACTACAAATATGGAGGAAAGGAAATATTAACATTTGTCTTTTAAATCATACTTGCAAATATAACAAGATATGAACATTTATATAGTGACCTCTACCCAACTATAATAAATGATTCCAAGACCCAAATTCATATCGACTTAGGCACGGTGGGGCCGATACATCCTTTATCAATATAACTCGGTGGATTAACGTTTAATCGATTCTACTTTTAGAACTCTTGGTCGATAATATTACATTAACAATTATCTATAGCCCAAAACACATCGACAAGGGCACGGTGGGGCCGATACATCCCTTATTAAATACTTTTGTTGAGTTCAATCCAAATTTCGAATAAATGTGTCCATGATCCAAACCCACATTAACTTGGGCACGGTGGGGCCGATACATCCCTCATCAACATGAATTCGGTGGATTAACATTCATCACCCACTTCCCCTACGTAACAAGGTTTGTACCCGGTGTGGCCGAGTGCACTCCCTCACGAAATAGGTTTTCATGGTTTCTACTATTTGGTAAGGCTATGTCTCAATTGATAGTTTTAGCGAGAGGTCATGTCAATTTATTATCTATCACGTTTTAAGTGAACTAAAGCGGTGAACTACGATAATTCTAATTGACACGGTCGAAAAAACTCGATAAAAGACAATGCATGTTTAGTTATGGCGATTTAGCGATGCATGTGACATAAAATAAAATGCAAGCATAAAAGTAAATAAATCCTAGTATGGCCTTTCCTAAAATAGAAAAACTATTGATCTATTACATATTCGGAAACCAACTCCATTGGTCCCTTGAACTTCGGTTGTGGCACGCATCTCGAGGTAACACCGTCTTTATGTATCGCCATTCTTGAAGTAATCCGTCTTTTGGAACTCCGGAATGAATAAAATTACATAATAAATTACATAATTTCCTATTATACATTTGTAACTAAAATAAAATAAATCTATTAAATTACAAAACGGTGATACGAGATCACAATAAAAAATTACAACCGAATCGATATTCCCATACATTTCGGGAAATACCAATTAAAATCTAAGGCCATACTAAGTAAAATTACATAATTCAAAATTACATAAATTAAAATTATGACAATCATAAAGAAAATGCAGCATTATATTATGTATGAACATGCTCAATTTTAAGCTAAATCGCCTTTTAATTAGCCAATATCGTATATTACTCGGTTTTTACGGATTTGTGTGATTTCAACATTTTATAATCACAAAAAATACATAAACTCATATTTATGCATAAGTTAATTACCCTAACCTCTTAGGACTCAAAATATAGTCTTCACTAATAATTTGACCATAATTAACCTTTATTTATAAAATTGTTCATAAAAGGACCAAAATTACAAAAATAAGCCATTAAACTTCAAATAAATCGAAAAATTTCAAATAAATTCAAAATTTGAAATTTAAATACATGAACATTCTGGAAAAATTCCATGACACTCATAATGTTCAAAATCTTAGGTTAAAAATTTCGAAATTTTTTCCGGAAAAACAATGTTGCGGTTTATCGATATTTAATAAAATAATCATAAAAACATGGAAAAATTATTTTCATTAACTTTTCAATTTTAGATCTGAAAAATATAATAAAATGCAACATTAGACGTTTTTCCTAAGTCATAGGTTATGTTTTATTAATTTTCAACTAATAATGTCACTATTTATGCCATTTTTCTTCAAAAATTCATAAATCATGCTAAAAGACTTCTTTATAGCCAATTATTTTAAACACATCTTGTAAAATTGCATGTGACAACATATTAATTTTATATGACCAGATTCGAAATTTAACTCATATTAACCTATTTTTCTCTTAAATCCGAATTTAATAATGAAAAATTCATTTTTCGAGCATAACAAGTGCAAAAATTATGAAAATTTACAGGTTATCTCAAAATAATATATGTAACAACATATCCAAAAACCAACTTAAAATTCGAAGTATAGCTAATTTTCGACCAAAAATGACATTTTTACTCATAAAATCACATTTAAATGTCATTATTATTAAATATGAACAATAAAAATCCGAAAAATTAACCAAAAAATCCTAAAACACTTTAGGACCAGAAATATTAACATGCATGTAATTATTTCGTGATATATCATAATAACACAAATTTTACAAGTTTTATTTTGTTATTCATATAACTCGGAAAAACTTTTAACCAATTTGCATGCAAACAACCGTGGCTCTTGATACCGATTGAAGGAAAAGTAGATTCATATGCATATTTAACATACTCATATATGTCTAATTAATTTGTCATAAAATTAAAACGGATTTTATGCATGCAAACATTAATATAAAAGAAGAGAAATAATGTCCTTACATTCAATATTTCGGCTATATTGGGCACAAGAGAGATCACCTTTCTCTTCTTGTTCTTGAGCTATTCCAATGGATGAACAAGATCTAAGAATAAGATCTCTCCCCAAGCTTTATACCCAAGGCTTAACACTTAATCTAATTAATATTATAAGTACTAGTATAATATTAATGTAGTGAAAATTGAACCAAAAACTTTATAAAACCCTTATGTATTTTCGGTTTTTAAGAGAGAAGAAGAGAGGATATTCTTCTCACTAGAACTTGGATATTGGATGAGTGAATTAGAATGAAAATAATACTCTAGCTTTTGTATATTATTTGGTAAAATTATAGAGAAAAACAATGATAATTGTCTTCCCCAAAACCGTGTAAGAGGGGCTTTATGGGTGAGCCAATGCATGGAGAATTTGTTCTTCACAAGGAATAATAGGCTTGCATGGCTAGGTCCCTTTTTCATCATTATGTTTATTCACTAATTACAAACAAGTTATAATTAGCTCAAGCCCTTCTAATTTTCGGCCTATTCAATAATATGGATTCCATATTATTTTTGTCAATTGTCTATATGTTACATGTTACATGTCACATATATTTGTTATGTATTTTTAACATATTAAAAATCAACGTATTAATAAAAATACGTCACATACAAAAAATTGACTTAGTAATTTCATAATTACTTGTGCCAAAATATTTTACCAATTTATAAATCGTATTTACAATAATTCATTCAATTTCGATTGTTTCTTTAAACAATAATTTCATCCGAGTAATGATACAATTCGATTACTCAGACCGTATCTCATTTAATCACATTTCAATTTGATACGTAAATTTTACTTCCAAAATCGTCCGTCAATTTTCAAGTAATTCAATTAACTCGCAACGTTATACGATTAATTAAATAATCAATTAAGTGTATTGCCCTTTAGGTATGACCTAGGGGGTCAACTGATCACCACCGTCTCACGACAGTAATGTCAAACTCTAGTCAGCCAATCATTACCGATATATGTTGACCAGTTGACAGTAACAATATTACTTCCCAATTGTATTCTTTGAAATGAGATTAATGATATTTAAATCACGTGATCGCACTATTGTTGAGGACACATTTCCCAACAATTTCGTGATATATCATAATAACACAAATTTTACAAGTTTTATTTGTTATTCAAATAACTCGGAAAAACTTTTAACCAATTTGCATGCAAACAACCGTGGCTCATGATACCGATTGAAGAAAATGTAGATTCATATACACTAACATATTCATATATGTTTATAAATTAATTTGTCATAAAATTAATAAAGGTCTTATGCATGCAAACATTAAATAAAGAGATGGAAAAATCTATATCTCACCATGTGATATTCGGATTTATGGGCACAAGTGAGTTCACCTACTCACTTGTTCTTGAGCTTTCCAAATGGAAGAACAAGGATTCAAGTGTAGAATCCCTCCCAAAAGCATATACCCAAGGAATACATCTTAAAGACTAAAAATAATGTGATCTAGAATTATTATTAGTCTTACTTAAAAAAAATGACACAAAATGTTTTTGATCTCTCATAAATTTCGGTTGAGAGAGAAGAGGATTTTGTGATTTTATTTCTCTAGAAATCTCATAAGATGTAGAGAGCATTTTTTTAATTTTCTTACACTAGAAAATTATTGTATTCTATGAATGAATGAATTAGAAAAAGAAAAGCTCCTTTTCTTTCCTTAGGGTGGCCGAAAAAATGGCCTTGGGTAGCATGCCCAATGCCTTTAGATTTTGCTCTTCTCAAAAGCTTAGGTTGGCATGCCTACTAGCTAGCTTTCATCATTGTGTTTATATTTAAACAATTAACACAATTTCCACTAACTCCCTCTCTTAATATTTCGGCACTTATAAAATGGAGAGTCCATTTTATATTTTGTCATTTGTCAACTTTGTCACATGTTACATGTTACATGACATGTTACAATGCAATGTATTTTCATCATATTAAAAATCAACGTATTAATAAAAATACGTCATATACAAAAATCGACTTAGTAATTCATAATTACTTGTACCAAAATATTTTACCAATTTATAAATCACAATAAATTGTATTTATAATAATTCATTCAATTCAATTGTTTCCTTAAACAATAATTTCATCTGAGCAATGATACAATTCGATTACTCAGACCGTATCTCATTTAATCATATTTACAATAAGTTACGTAAATTATACTCACAAAATCATCCGTCAATTTTAAGCAATTTAATTAACTCGTATCGGTATACGATTAATTAAATAATCAATTAAGAGTATTTCCCTATAGGTATGACCTAAGGGGATCAATCGATCACCACCGTCAAGACGACGTAATGTCAAACTCTAGTCGACCAATCATTACCGATATATGTTGACCAGTTGACAGTAACAAAATTACTTCCCAATTGTATTCTTTAAAATGAGATTTAATAATGATATTTAAATCATGTGATCGCACTATTGTTGAGGACACATTTCCCAACAAGATACATGTTTTAATGGATGTATGCTTTTTTGGATGGACGACGCTCTTCTCGACAAGTGTAGAAAATGTGGTAGAGCTAGGTACAAAAGTGCAAAGAATGCAAATGGCAAAAGGGTCCCCGAAAATTTCTTAAATTATTTCCCAATAGGGCCACGTTTGCAACGAATTTATGCCACAAAAAACCTCGCAGAACAAATGCGTTGGCATTATGAAAACCCCCGAGTTAGTGGGACAATGTCTCAGCCAAGTGACAGTGAGGCGTGGAAACATTTTGATCATCTTCATCCTTCTTTTGCATCTGAGCCTCGGAATGTTAGGCTTGGACTTTGCACCGATGGTTTCTCGGCTTTTGGGCCATTCGGGAACACATATTCATGCTGGCCGGTGATGCTTACACCTTACAATTTACCACCCTGGCTATGCATGAAAAGACAATTTATGTTCTTAACATTAATTATTCCTGGACCAAAGAGTCCCAAACAAAACCTTGACGTCTATTTACAGCCTCTAATTCACGAGTTGAAGCAATTGTGGGACACGGGATTGTTTACATGACGTGTCTAGGAAACAAAACTTCGACTTAAGAGCCGCACTCCTATGGACGATCAACGACTTTCCTGCTTATGGCATGTTATCTGGTTGGTCAACTGCTGGTGAGAATGCATGTCCATGTTGTACGAAAAAAGAGACTAAATCGACTTGGCTTCAACATAGCAGAAAATGGAGTTGGTTTGATTGTCATAGACAATATTTAGACACTGATCATACTTTTCGCAAGGATAAAGTCCACTTTCGAAAAGGAAGAATAGAGAACGATGTTGCTGGAACGAGGTTATCGGGCGAACAAGTGTGGGAATGTGTGAAAGATTTACCAAAAATCGTGGATGCATCTGACCATGAATTGAAGACGGTTAAAGCGAAACGAATTGGGTGGTGGAAACAAAGTATTTTTTGGGAGCTTCAATATTGGAGCACACTACTAATTCGACATAACCTTGATGTCATGCATATTGAGAAAAAAAATTTTGAACAACTAATTCACACGGTGATGGATAGAAAAGACAAGACAACCTTGAACCCAACTGCACAAAAAGACATCTTACAACTTTGTTCAAGGTCGCGAAAGGTGGATTCATCATTTTGAAAAAGAGCGAAAGAAAGTGTTGTGTGATTGGATATGTAATTTAAAGTTTCCAGACGGCTATGCTTTAGATTTGAGAAGATGTGTCGATATGAATGAGTTGAAGCTACATGGCTTGAAAAGCCATGACTGTCATGTGTTTATGGAGCATTTCTATCGCGGTTGCTTTAAGGCACCTTCTCCCTAAAAATGAGTGGAATGCCATAATCGAGATTAGTCAATTTTTCGAGACTTGTGCACTTCATAAGTACAAATTGAAAAAATAACAAGTCTCGAGAAAAATATTGTCGAGATAATCTGAAAATTGGAAAAAATACTTCCACCTTCATTTTTTAACTCAATGGAACATCCGCCAATTCATTTGCCATATGAAGTGAAAGTGGGTGGTCCTATGCAATATAGGTGGATGTATCCTTTTGAGAGGTAATATCAATATCTTTTACGAAGCCTTCTAAGGTTATTACTTAATTTCATTCATTCTTAACCAATTTTTTTGTAGGTTCTTGAATCATCTGAAAAAAAAATTGGAAATAAAGCTCGTGTTCAAGGGTCATTATGCAACGCATATTTGCTTGAAGAAATAGCAAATTTTTGTTCTTTTTACTTTGAAGATCATATAGACACAAAGGCAAAAGACCTTGACATAGGTCAGAAAAGGCGAAGTATTCTACCTTGCCCGAGCTATTTCAAGATCATGAGGGCACTACTTCTGGAAAATGTCGTGAAAGATTTTTGGAAGATAACGAATATGAACGTGCACACCTCTATGTTTTATCTAATTGTGATTCTGATGAGTTGAAATGTATGGAAAGGTAGGTGAAAAAAATTTTAATTTTAAACGTTGTTTCAAGTAAAACATGCAAAAATTAATTCAAAACTTAATTCGGCATTTTTGAATAGGTTGTTTGAGGATTACATCAAAAGAGAATATCCTGAGGTTTCTATGGCCGAGGATATTTGGAATAAATTTGAAACAAAATTCCCTAACTGGCTTAGAGGTCAAGTAAGTAAATAATATATATTCTATAATGCTTATTTAAATTATATTATTATTTGGTAAATAATTGGTTCATTATCATTAATTTTAGGTAAATAATTTCAAAGATCCAGTTGTAGTTGCCTTAGCAAATGGACCTTCAAAAAAAGTAAGAACATGGAAGCGTTATTCCATCAATGGATACAAATTTCGAGCTTTCATAGATGGGAAAGATTTGGAAAAGTCTACAATTAACAATGGAGTGTGTGTGAGTTCGATCAAGGAGCGACTACTATGGAACCCTAAATGAAGTTGTTGAGTTGTCTTATACTTGTGAAAAAACCCTTACAACGTTATTTTATTCAAATGTAATTGGATAGATAACTGAGAAAGAGGAATGCAAGTACATAAGGAATATAAACTTGTGGATGTTAATCGGAGCAAAAAATTTCCAAAATATGACCCATTTGTATTAGCATATCAAGTGGAACAAGTTTGCTATGCTCCTTATCCAAACATCAAAAGAGATAAAGATCAGTGGTCAGCAGTATTTAAAATAAAGGCAAGATCACAAGTGGATGCTCCTACTGATGAATCTATCTTTCAAGAAAATGTTAATAATGGTGATACAACATTGACAATAATTGAAATAGAGGATGAGAATGAAAATGTGGAGGAGGAACAAGAAGAAACGCAAGGAGATGAAATGCAAGTACAGAATGATGATATGCAAGAGGAGGAAGATGAGGAAGAGTTAGGAGAGGAGGCTTTGAAGAAGTATTTAGAAGAAGATGATGATGAGGATTTTTTAGAATCGCTTTTTGAAAGCAACGAAAACACTAATTGAAGTGATGATGATGATGATGATGATGATGATGATGATGATGTCTAGGATTTATATTAGTTGTAGATGTTTTGTACCCTTTCTTTCAATCTTATTACTTTGTTGGTACTATTAGTTGTAGATGCCGTATGGCTTAATTTAATGAAATCTAGTTTGTTTTCATTCAATCTTACTTTGCCAATTTCTTATTTGGTAGCTATTATTTGATTATTTGATTTCTTACTTTGCCAATTTCTTATTTTGTTGCTATTATTTGAAGCTTTGATTTCTTACTTTGCCAATTTCTTATTTTGTTGCTATTATTTGAAGCTTTGATTTCTTACTTTGCCAATTTCTTTTTTTGTTGCTATTATTTGATTATTTGATTTCTTTCTTTCCCAATTTCTTACTTTGCTAATTTGTTATTTGGTTGCTATTATTTGATTTCTAACAATGTTGAAGAATTTAGTTGGTTTCTATGGCGTCGAGGAGACGAAGACATGGTAGTAATAGTAATGCAGGAAACCAAGGACAGGGAAACGAGAATGAAGAAATACCAAAGATTGACAAAATTCCTCTTGATTCTCTTGAGCAAGAAGGCGTTTGGTAAGTATGTTATTTTTTCGTAATTAATTATTTTTATAACGATATATATATATATATATATATATATATATATATATATATATATATATATATATATATATATATATATATATATATATATATATATTTATTATCTTCTCATTCTTTTTTTTTCGAGGTTCAAGAATGAAAAAGTTGTGAACTTGTTATCGGATACTATTGGATGCAACTACAAAGAACATGCTCCTAATTGGAAATCGGCGTCATCTACTCTAAAGAAGGATTGGTGGAATTGGTTTGAGGTATTAGCAATTGTCATTTAATTTAATACTAGGTATTTTATTCATTTATTTTATATTTATTTACAATAAAGTTTATTTTCTAACTTTATTTTTTATTGAACAGTGGCGTGTTAGTTACGATCCCCGTGACAAGGCAAGGGTTAAGAAGGCTTGGGAAGATGCCATGAAGACCCGTTTACGGTAAATGATTTATCGAGCGTATCATAAGGAAGAGCATGAAAAGCCGGATTGGATTAGTGTTGAGTTGCACCATCAATTGAAGAATAGACCACTTGAAGATCCTAGTTTCACGGGAAGATCGGAGCAGAATTCGGCCAACCGTAGGTCGGGAAGTGACGAGAAAGGGAAGGCGTTGGCTACTCACGTAATGGGTCGAAAAAACACTTTGCAATATATGGACTCAATGGTAATTTCTGCACTTTTTTTTTAACTTAGTACCTTTTTTTTCTTTACCTTTATTTAAAGTTACTAATTATATTTAACAAGTATCAAAATTGCAGATTGATAAAGATGGGAAAGGAGATATTCCGTCCGCTTTGCAAGTGTTGGAGAAGACAAGGAAGCATGGCACAAAAGGATGGTTATCCAAAAAAACTGGTCAACTCTTCGTAAGTTACTAAAATTATTTAATTTTTAACTCATTTTTTCAATCATGATTATTTAGTAGATGGTATCTAATCTTTCGTTTTTTATTGATATAGGGTAAAATCATCTCAAAGAAAACTCGACAGTCAAGGGGTCGAGAACATCGATGATAATGAGATTTATATTGAAGAACATGGAGGATTTGATAAGAAAGGTAGAGTACTTGGCGCGGGAAATGCAGCACCACAAATTTGGGAGCACCACCGCCGCTCGACTGGTAACCTCTTTTCTACTCCTCATACTCCGGGTTTTGTTGGTAGAGTCGCAAAAGAGAATGCCCGACTTAAGCAAGTCGAGGCCGAACAATCTCAATGGCTTGCGGCAATAGAGGAGTTCTTGAGCCAACAAGGTTTTACCACTCAAACTTGTAACCCCGGAGTTCTATCTCAAGCTAGAAATGACTTTGATGATGATGGTGGCGACAATGCTAGGCCTACTCCTACTCCCACTCCCGTGTATTGATGTAGTTGTTTGTTGATTAGTAGTTATCATTCCTACCCTGTAATTTATGGACTTATTTGGCTTTCTTTGTTGAATAATTATTGTACTAAACGGTTGTAAACCTTTTATTTTAAGTTAATGCGAAGACGTTGTTTGGAAATCTCGTCTTGAACGAGTTGTGAATTTGTCAATTGCTGGATTTTCTGTATGTTTGTATGACACCGGGAGTATATGTAATTGCTTTCAAAGCAATTTGGGCGCTGGAAAAGCGCTGTAAACCCACTGGGCATTTCATCCCTGCGACGGAATTAGCGACGGAAAATCCGTCGCAAGGTTTGACTTTCACGTTGACTTTTGGGACACGTGTCCCATATGAACAGTGATCTGCGACGGATTTTCCGTCGCAGATTTTGACTTTCTGCTTGACTTTAGTGCCTACGTGGCCTATTTGAACAGTGATCTGCGACGGATTTTCCGTCGCAGATTTTGACTTTCTGTTTGACTTTAGTGCCTACGTGGCCTTCAATGAACAGTGATCTGCGACGACGACGGGTTTTTGCGACGCACTGCTCCGTCGCAGATATTTAGCAGCGACGGAATTCCCGTCGCAAAACCAAATTTTGCGACGAAATAGAGCGACGGGTTAAATCCGTCACAATTCCGTCGCAAGATCTATTTTTGCGACGGGATTGACATATTTGCGACGGAGTTTTCCGTCACTATGGAACCTTTTTTTTGTAGTGGCCTTTGTTTGTGCAATACCTTGCCAAGACAAGTTATAACGCATATCGTTATGTCAAATAGGAATCCCTTGGGTGCCATCAATCTTCAACAAGAAACTCAAGAAGCTGATCAATCTGCATCCGCCATGACTTCCGCTGAAATCAACAACATGGTCCTTCGACTCTTGGCTACCGTGGAAAACTTGAGCACTCGTCTCTCCCAAGTTGAGAACAAAATGATAACCGAGAATTTTACCTCTTCTGATATTGAGCAAAGGATTAAGCTCCTTGAAAGCCGGCTACTTGCCAACGATAAAACCAACCCTAGTTGGAGGGCTACCAAAACCACTAAAGCAAATCCCCTGGGAACTCAACCAAACAAAACCAGACGACCTCGTAGGTCCTTCCCTGATTTTGGTATGCCTTATGCCACAGCCTTGGAAAGGCTAATCTCCAAAGGAATGCTCAAACCAATTGGTCCAACTCCAGACCCCCTACCAAACAAGCGAGGACGTAGATGGGACGGAAAACTGTTTTGTCAATATCTTCAAGGTCGCGGACATGACAATGAAATGTGTCTCCCCTTAAAGGCGCCATCCTTGATATGATTGAAAAGGGCGAGTTACCATTACCTCCCTCAACAAACAACAAAAGCAACCATCCTGAAAACCCTATTGGACACAGTCAGGAATCCTCCCTAGACTGCTCTCACCTCATCTCTCCTGACGATGAGAAAATTCATGCAATTGACGAAGATGGCCTACAAAGCGCTATAATGATGCTCTCCGTCTCTATCAACAACATATTCTCAAAGCTACAAGTGGTTATTGACAACTTGAACACTCGAGTAGCTAATTTGGAGAAGAGGTTTGGTAATACCGAAATTGAACCTGACCATCAAGGAGAAAACCAACCCTCCGTTCACCAACCAACAACTACTGAAAATGAGGAATCATCTAAAGGTTCGCACACTCATGAACCCACCAACAAAGAACATGAAATTGCCTCACCAAAATACCCTTCAAAATACCAAGCAACATCCCCAAAACTTCCCTTTGACAACGATCAAATCCTGTTTCCGCTCAGGGTTGACAAAAGCAAAACTCACAAAAATATCCCAAAAAACACCAATGTTGGAATCATGGGAAAACATCAAAGGGAATTCACAGATCTGGGAATAACATATGGCACCGCTCTGGGGATACTTGCTTCAGAAGGAATGCTGCAACCCATTGGTCCGACTTCGGACAAACCTGGACCCAAAAGAACCCGTTTCTGGAACGAAAACGCCTATTGCCAATATCATTAAGGCAAGGGCCATGACACCGAAACCTGTTTTAAACTCAAGAACGACATTCAAGATATGATCGAGGCTGGCAAAATCATTATTGCACCTCTCAGTCAAGAGAATCCTCCTGAATGTCTCAAGTCAAACATCAAGGTTGAACGTTCTCAAAGGACATTCACCAAACTCAACACAACCTATGCCACAGCTCTTCAAAAGCTTGTGACTGAAGGGAAACTACAACTAATCGGGCCCACTCCAGACCCGTCTGAAAAGAGGAAAACCCGTTTCTGGGATGGTAGTGCCTATTGCCAATATCATTAAGGAAAAGGTCATGATACTGAAACATGCTTCAAACTGAAACATGTTATTCAATACATGATCGACAACCATCAACTGATAGCTTCATCCCTAGGCCAACCAAGTGATGAAAACAACCCTAATGAACGTCTCATTCTGCAAGGAGATGGAAGTCTTATAGACTATTGTCCTCATATTATCCCAAATAACGAGAGTGAAGTGCTCAAGTGGGTCAACGCTCAA
Source organism: Silene latifolia (assembly GCF_048544455.1). NCBI lineage: Eukaryota > Viridiplantae > Streptophyta > Magnoliopsida > Caryophyllales > Caryophyllaceae > Silene > Silene latifolia. The sequence continues at coordinate 83,733,547 of NC_133531.1, read as the reverse complement.
GATCCAACATTCAAGCCGTTGGATGCTGCGAAGGAGTCCGAGTCTTAGGCTTCCTCATATCTATCCTAGTGTATGTCATTTTATTCCTAAGTGACAAACCGGAGGCTGTCTCCATGAATCACACATATTCATCGAGTCTGTGCTAACATCTTATTTATCTAAATAAAAGCACAATTTCCAAATATCATATATTCTCCCCTTTACCATTTCTCGTTGACAACGAGAATTGTTTGAGAATTGATTTAAAACAAACAATATATTCCAATTCAATGTGAGTACACTCGAGTGCGGTTCCGTACCGAGTAAGCAGAGGACTCGAAACTCCGTGTCCATTTTCTTTACCTATTCCATGTCTGGCAATAGAAACCTTTCAATAGCACCCAATTTAGAACGAGCTTTTATCAAAGGGATTCTACGACGAACCCATATAACAAACCAGAACTTCTCTTTGTTCATGATCAATGATGGAAGGCAAGCCCATTCCCCACAAAGACATCCTATCACCGAGTATCAACCTCTCACCAACAGGTACATCCCCGTCTGCACCTTTACCTTCCTCGAACGAAGGATGACAAAGGACCAATAGATCTAAGCCAAAACAAAAGCCAAAGTCTAGGACCAACAAGTCCAAAGCCCAGGACCAATAAGTCTAAAACACCAAGTCTAGGACCAAAAAGTCCAAAACACCAAGTCCAGGACCAACAAGTCCAAAGCCCAGGACCAACAAGTCCAACAAGTCCAAAATCCCGGACAATTAAGTCCAAAACACAAAGTCCAGGACCAACAAGTCCAAAGCCCAGGACCAACAAGTCCAACACAAAAATCCCGGACCAACAAGTCCAAAATCCCGGACCAATAATGTAACACCCCCATATCCAGAGGAGCCTTAACTAGGCCTTCCTTAGCATATAAGGGCGTTACCATCTCGGTTGCCCGAGGAAAGTAATTATCAAACATCAATAAAAGAACTATTAAGTTATATTACAAGTGATTCAAACCAAAATACTATACAAAGGTACAACTCAAAGACTACTCGCTATGACCATCATATCTCGTGAAGACTCATCCCTGCCCGGACCTCAGCTATCAACAACATCAACACCTACTAAGACCGACTGCTCACCATAAGGGATCACGGCAGACACATAACAAACAAACAACCACACAAGGTCAGTACAGAGATAAGACCAAAACATCGGCAACTACAATTATCAATACAACACTACTATCAGTCCCAAACGCAACCACCATAATCCAACCAACTCACATCGATCGTCCACTTGGACCCACCCGCGCTGGGGGACCGCAGCCATACCCACCAAATCCCCGCTCATCATATCGAGCGATAACCCTGTCCATTAATGTGCACATCCCCTTCCGTGGCGGGTTCCACGAAGGGCGAAACTAGGGCGTGAAGCCACTCCCGCAAGTGACCCCACTCAGCCGAGACCGCATCTCGAGAACCATCAACAACGATCACAACCACAATCGCAACACAACACAATTACTATATCAAACAACCACAATACTACCATAACGACCGACACACTAGACCATCTACAGAAACTGAGTAGGCGAACCTACCTTTAAGCAACTGCAACCAATCCATGCCGACAAACAACATATCCAGCGAGCAAGCAAAGCCTATAACCACCATACAAATATCTATTACAACAAGCAATCCTAACTATAGGGAACAAAGGCACGGATGATGATTATGACATACCTACCAGGGAGAAAAGTCGAATGACCGCTACCCGACATAAGCGACGCCTTCCTAAGGTTCAAGGATCTTCAAAAGGCTTCCATGGAGGTTTTGAGGTGAAGGGAAGGAAAGGGGCGATCAAGGATAGGAGGAAAGTGGCGGAAGTGATTTGCGGATTTAACAAAACGCGATATAAAACCCTCGCTGAAAACCCGGTACTCGATCGAGTACCCAACATACTCGATCGAGTAGCCCCCTACTCGATCGAGTAACCCAGCTACTCGATCGAGTAGCCTCTACTCTATCGAGTACCACTCTTAGCACGCACCCCAAGATGGTTTTGGCATACTTTTCTAAGATTACTCCCGCTCCTAAGGGCAGTCAATGATGGTCAAAGGGTCCCTGAAAGGGCGGGTATTACAGTCTTCCCCCCTTAAAAAGAACTTCGTCCCGAAGTTCACCTCACCTATCTCCCGCTCAAGATACGAAGACAACACATCCCCACCCATCTTCCCGCTCAACCCATTACTCCCCGGAAACACCCTTCCCCCCCCCCCCCCCATGTCATCATCATCACCGTCTATACTTATATCTAATGACTTTTACTACTATCATGCAAGCACTATTATCGTTAACCGTTAATTTATATACATATAAACATCAAACCCGCAATGCGAATCACCACCTACGATCACCCGACATACAGTATCGACATACAGTATCGCCTATCTAACTATCGATCTAGAACATGTCTCATATCAACTATCATATGGTACAACCAATGCCACCATGTTACTTGGCAACGTGATTCGAATACGATTTATCACACTATAACTATTCTTCATGACCGTCTCTTGAAACATACAACCCCTTCACTTTAAATAACTAAAGTAATTCGCTATATTTCAGAAATTTTTGTAATTAATGCAAAACATGGTACCAACAACATTATAAACAAGCAAAGCATTATTCGAAAACGGCCTTTTTGTTTCGCGACATTGCTCTTCCCCTCTAAAAAGGAACCTCGTCCCCGAAATTCACCACCCAAATATCAACGCGTATTACTTATTATTTGTATCTTAACATTAAAGGAAACCATATTATTTGTTGTGGACATTACTCGCTAAGTACATACTCGTTAAATTAGAAATCGTACCCAAGTCACCGGAATAACTAGTTACCGTTGACAACACACGTTAAAATGATATGCACAAATATAGGCGAAGTTACAACTCCGATAAATAGATCGTAATGAGGCGTATGCAATGTTAAAGTAACCAGAAATCATTACCGCTTCACTAATTGTGACAAATACGCTTATAACACTTCAATCACGACTTGTAACATATGAAATTAACGGTTCAAAGGTGTTACTACGCACTCACAACTACTTTAAACATTAAACTCGCAATTATAAAACAATTGAACATTTTTAATTTTCGAAAAACCCCCTGTAATAGTGCTACTCGATCGAGTATGTAGCGGTACTCGATCGAGTGCCATGCTACTCGATCGAGTGTCTTGGCTACTCGATCGAGTAGCCCGAGTTCAGAATGTTTTCTTTCTTCCTTTCCTGCGGACTACTCGATAGAGTGTGGGGTACTCTGTCGAGTACCGCGGCCAAAATACCTTACACGACCCGTTATAGACCAACATATATAAACATGACTGTCACATAATTTGAGTCGGGGTGACGCCCCGACTCTCAATCATCCTGCAAACGGATAAAGTAGCTAATCCGGCCTTATGGCCTAACGATACAAGTTCATAAATAAAGTTTCAACTAAAACAACCGAAAATCTAACCACGCTACCAACAACAACTACTACTAACAATCATGAATGAAGATAGAAACAAGGAGTATCACTCCTGCTGCTGCTGCTCAAACATCACCTCATCATCACCACCACCCGGCGATTCGCTCCTGTGACCCGATCCCCGCATCCACTCCTGCTCCTGCTCCTGGGCCCACGTACCATGGGGTCAAGCCACCGTAAGGGAAGGACTGAGGTGCCCCCCACGTCGACGGATCCACCCCGTAGGAATGGAAAACCCCTGAGTAGTCCCCAACTCCTCTCCACCAAACTGGATGCGGTCCCTCGGTCCCTATCCCCTGAGCGTAGGCCATCTCGTGCATGTTCCGGAGTGTCAAGGTAGATGACACTCTCTCCGCCAGGTAACTGGATCGCGTCTCCGGGGTGTCGAGGTAAGGGTAGCATGGGAAAGACTACTGCTGCTGTGGTGCTACTGGCTGTGGCCTATTCTCCGAGGCCCTCTCCCTCACTCGACGGGGTCCCCTCACCACTCTGGGTCTCTCTACCACCTGAACTCCCGCATTCTCGCCCTTCGTCGGCTCCGGCATCTCCTCAAGGATGGTGCCGTCGATGAGATAGGTCTCCAGGCCAGGGGGTCTGTCATCATCCTCCTCCTCCTCGTCATCGGAGTCCACCGCCACTACTGTCGGCTCCAAGGGCTCCGTGGGTGGAAGGTGCTCAGGAGCTGGAATCTTCATCCAACTCATACCCCACACCCTCCACGCTAGGCTACCGTCAGCCAAGGTCCTCAACCATTTTAGGTCGAGATAGTATTCACGATCCATGGTAGGCACTGGGGTAGCTAGAGGCACGTACGCCGAAGAAGCCTCAAAGGAGGTTAGCTTTTCACTAACCGAGTGGCAATAGCACCACAACTCGTGTACGGGAAGGGGAAGAAGCCATCAAGGCAAGGGCAAAGACAAAACTATGGAAGGAGCATTAAAGACCACTTTCCTGGCCCGCTCCGGGTTGAGGTACGACATCAAAAGTAAGACCTCATGATTATTCAATTTACTGATATCCTTTCTGTCATAGAGGAGGTTCGAAAGGGAACGGAGGAAGACTCTCAAGGTAATATGCTGAACGTCATTAATCAGCATGTTGCTCGAGGTGGGAGCTTGCTTCCCAGTCAAGCAAGGCATTAGGCGGCAAACGCCGCACTCAGCGGAATATCGGTTATGGAATCCTTGGGAGGCTTGGCCAACCCAAGGTGAGAGGCAAACAAATCCATGGTCAACGAAAACCGGTATTCATCAATCTAAACTCAACATCGACCCATTTGGGTCATAAAAGAGCTCATGAACTCCAAGGTAAGAAAAGGGTAACTATGCTTCCTCAGCCTATACAAACCCGTAAAACCCAAGGTCTCAAATATGTGACGGACATCCGTCTCTATCTCCAACTCCTCTAACACAGTGGTGTCTATACACTTTGTAGGTCTCATTTTGCGTTTTTGTAAGGCTACAAAACGCTCCCTTTGCTTAAAGTCAACAAAAACAATCGTAGGGTATTCGGGGGACCGCGGGTACCACAGTCCACTCCCCTCCCCGTCTCGGGTGGGTTACCCCTCCCCGCTTACTTTGGCGGAGTCCAAGGTTCGGTCTCGGCATCCGCTAAGGCATATGTTCAAGCAACTTATATAAACATGCAAGTATTGATTTCATGTAATTTGAATTCAACTTATCAGCTAGGAACACCAATTTATCAACAACTTTCAGCATGTGGAGCACATAATTCACGCCTGTTAGCTTTGAACATGAAACTAAGTACACACATTCACCAAATAGCGCTTTCCAAAATTTGACATGTAAGCGCAGGTTATTACTACTCATAATCCATAGTTGTGCAAGAAATTATCATGGCGTTTACATATGCTCAACAAATTCGAATATCCTAGCATGATTCTAAGGTTATTCCAAACACACTTCTAATCACATGTTACTAATTCAAGAGAAAGAATAATTTATAACATATCATTATCACCCTTCACTATTATGTACAACAACTCAATTAAAATTTTCAGACGGTCTTTACAGCTGTGAAAATTTCGGCATATATTCATCAATCATCGTTTCTATTAGCATATTGAAGTTCAACTCATGCTTATACTGTCAATTACAACATCAATTTTTCAATTATAAATCACGAATTTAAATTTAAGGCACTTTTAAGACGGAGTTTTAAGGCAACTTTCTAAGGGTAAAATCATCAAAATCTATCCTCCAACATGATATAAACAATACTTAAGGCTCAATTCTACCATCTAATCATTGTAAAAGAACCAAAAATCGGTTTCAATTTTGGAAACCCTAGAAATTTCGGGTTCAACCCTTGCAATTCCTAATCTAATTTACAGCAATTAGTCACCATCAAACATGGAAAGGAGGCATGTGAATCATATTTCAACTATCAAAAGCAACTACCTACTCATGTAAATCGAAAATTTCAGATTATTTCACTATTTTAACACATTCAAAGCAATAAACCATGTACATTAGGAAGAATAGCATACCTTGATTGATGAACAAAGTAGAGAAACGAAATTAAACTAAGAAATCAACCCCAAGATTCACTACTAACCCAAGAGAATGAGAGGATTTGAGAGGGAATAAGGATTTGAGAGTAGATTAGGTGGAGGTGTGTCGAAATATAGAGGAATAAGAAGAAGAAATAGAAAAATTAGGGGTTTTAAGAAAACCCGTAGGATTCGCTGTTGTAACCTACTCGATCGAGTGCCTGGGTTACTCGTTCGAGTACCACCCTACTCGATCGAGTAGGAGCTAAATCGTCGAGTATCTGCAGGAATTTTCCCACATCCCGACGTTATAGCCTCCTACCTAGATCGAGTGAGGTCTACTCGGTCTAGTAAGCACTCGCACTCGGTCAAGTAGAGTTAAGTACTCAGTCCGAACACTAAGTAACTCGAAGATACCTGCAAAACAACGCCGCGTGTCGATTCCAAACTAAGCTCGGGATTCGACACTAATTATCACATTCAATCACGTTTTATAACCATTGTCGCGCAAAATACAACCCTTAAACAACTAAGAGACATATCACGTTACGTTATACAAATTACCCAACTCGGTCTACCTGTCACCGAGTTATTCATAAACCTAGTCGTGTCACTTTATTACACTTAAACTTGTTTTACATGTTACTACTAAACTCATGCTTACTTCAAGTTGAAGCGGATGATTAACATTAGTTCTTTCTTTCACGTATTACATAAATGCATACTTTTCAAAACAAATTAATCTACCATGTTTCACATTCTATCATAAGCAATTTATTTTAGTACGAATCACACATTACGCAGCGGAAAATTTCAACCAACAAGTAGGCATGAACGCATTACTATATGCTATGTCTCGAATTATAATTCTACTATGCTATAACTATCATCATAGTGATTATTAGGGATTTATAAATTCGTATATGACTTCCGTCATCACTAACTTATAGCAAACATCTACCATGTTCGCTCTTCATGTCACAACATTCAGTTCCACATTTTCACGCATTCCTATCATGTAAACTTTCGTCACATATCTCATAGCCATTACATAAGCTCACTAATCATCCAAAGAACCTCACTAATCTCATCGACAATTACCATACACGGTCTAATATATCACTAATACACCCCTATCAATTCCAACAAGGCTTAACCGAAGGTAGCTCCGGCACAATTAACATACATATTACACCTAGACACACAGACTCCACATTCCCATACCATGTGACTGGCTTAAGTGTCATGGGGCCAAGATTTTGAAATTAGGGCGCCTACTCACCCAAAATCTAGCATCAGCTGGGGCTCCCATTACACATACACCAGGTACATTTTATTAGACTCTCTACGTTCATTATGTTCATTTGTTACAGGTTCCAAAATCGTCGCTCTGATACCACTTTGTAACACCCTCATATCCAGAGGAGCCTTAACTAAACCTTCCTTAGCATATAAGGGCGTTACCATCTCGGTTGCCCGAGGAAAGTAATTATCAAACGTCAATAAAAGAACTATTAAGTTATATTACAAGTGATTCAAACCAAAATACTATACAAAGGTACAACTCACAGACTACTCGCTATGACCATCATATCTCGTGAAGACTCATCCCTGCCCGGACCTCAGCTATCAACAACATCAACACCTGCTAAGACCGACTGGTCACCATAAGGGATCACGGCGGACACATAACAAACAAACAACCACACAAGGTCAGTACTGAGATAAGACCAAAACATCGGCAACTACAATTATCAATACAACACTACTATCAGTCCCAAACGCAACCACCATAATCCAACCAACTCACACATCGATCGTCCACTGGACCAGCCACACCATGGGGGACCGCAGCCATACCCACCAAATCACCGCTCATCATATCGAGCGATAACCCCGTCCATTAATGTGCACATCCCCTTCCGTGGCGGGTTCCACGAAGGGCGAAACTAGGGCGTGAAGCCACTCCCGCAAGTGACCCCACTCAGCCGAGACCGCATCTCGAGAACCATCAACAACGATCACAACCACAATCGCAACACAACACAATTACTATATCAAACAACCACAATACTACCATAACGACCGACACACTAGACCATCTACAGAAACTGAGTAGGCGAACCTACCTTTAAGCAACTGCAACCAATCCATGCCGACAAACAACATATCCAGCGAGCAAGCAAAGCCTATAACCACCATACAAATATCTATTACAACAAGCAATCCTAACTATAGGGAACAAAGGCACGGATGATGATTATGACATACCTACCAGGGAGAAAAGTCAGCAAGAGACCGCTACCCGACACAAGCGACACCTTCCTAAGGTTCAAGGATCTTCAAAAGGCTTCCATGGAGGTTTTGAGGTGAAGGGAAGGGAAAGGGGCGACTGAAGGATAGGAGGAAAGTGGCGGAAGTGATTTGCGGATTTAACAAAACGCGATATAAAACCCTCGCTGAAAACCCGGTACTCGATCGAGTACCCAACATACTCGATCGAGTAGCCCCCTACTCGATCGAGTAACCCAGCTACTCGATCGAGTAGCCTCTACTCTATCGAGTACCACTCTTAGCACGCACCCCAAGATGGTTTTGGCATACTTTTCTAAGATTACTCCCGCTCCTAAGGGCAGTCAATGATGGTCAAAGGGTCCCTGAAAGGGTGGGTATTACAAATAAGTCCAAAACACAAATTCCAGGACCAACAAGTCCAAAGCCCAGGACCAACAAGTCCAACACAAAAATCCTGGAGCAACAAGTCCAAAATCCCGGACGAATAAGTCCAAAACACAAAGTGCAGGACCAACAAGTCGAAAGCCCATGACCAACAAGTCCAACACAAAAATTCCGGACCAACAAGTCCAAAATCCCGGACCAATAAGTCCAAAACACCAAGTCCCGGACCAACAAGTCCAAAGCCCAGGACCAACAAGTCCAACACCAAAGTCCCGGACCAACAAGTCCAACACCAAAGTCCCGGACCAACAAGTCCAAAGCCCATGACCAATAAGTCAAAAACACCAAGTCCAGGACCAACAAGTCCAGGACCAACAAGTCCAGGACCAACAAGTCCAGGACCAACAAGTCCAGGACCAACAAGTCCAACACAAAAATTCCGGACCAACAAGTCCAAAACCCAGGACCAATAATTCCAAAACACCAAGTCCAGGACAAACAAGTCCAAAGTCCAGAACCAACAAGTCCAAAACACAAAGTCCAGGACCAACAAGTCCAAAGCCCAGGACCAATGAGTCCAACACACCAAATCCCGGACCGGTGAGTCTAAAACACCAAACACCGAAACCTCAACCAACACTGCTTCACCCCTAAGTCCTTCTAGAGACTGCTATAGGGAGAACTATCTAGGCTTCTGAGGATTCCCCTCAAGCTCATAATATCACACCTTAACCTTTAAGGTCCGGACATGAGTTTCTTATCCCAAATTATTTACCAACCCTTTCGTGCTCAGGCCACATCAAGCTTGAGACCCCATTGTACACAACATTATAAGTCGTAACCCATCGGCCTAAACACCACAAAATACAAACTCCTGATTTTTATCTGTCAAACAAACCTATCATTACTAGGCTCCACATTCCATAATGTCGAAGCCATTATCATCATAACCCAAATACGGAGTCTTCAAAAAATATTGCTCCCTGGAACGGGACATGCCCATTTCATTCTTAGAGTCCACTTTTTAGTGTGCTCACATAACAAGAAACATTTCCACAAAATGTACCTCTTCGATTCATGATCAAGAGGGAATTCTTCCCAACCAACCTTCGAGTCACCAAACGGAATTTTCCGTCGTGACCCTCTACTCCAGATTTTTATCTGTCAAAGAAACCTATCATTACCAAGCTCCACATTCCATAAATGTCGAAGCTATTTTTACCCTGGCCCAGATACAGAGTCCTTGAATGCTTTGCTACCGAGAACGGGACATACCCAATCTACCCTTAGGGTCCACTTTTTAGTGCGCTCACATGATAAGGAACATTTTCACAAATTAAACCTCTTCGATTCATGATCAAGGAGGAATTCTCTCAAATCAATTTTTGAGTCACCAACAGCATTTACCGTCGTGACCCACACGCTTTAAGGTCTTAACAGTAAGCTTAGACACACATTCAGAACTACGATCTGGTTTGATTTCACATCACGTGAATACGTAGGCAGTCCTTCAAGGACACAACCATACACCTCAAAATCAATTATCAACACACATTCAGAACTACGATCTGGTTTGACTTCACTTCACGTGAATACGTAGGCAGTTCTTCAAGGACACAACTATACACCTCAAAATCAATTATAAACACACATTCAGAACTACGATCTGGTTTGATTTCACATCACGTGAATACGTAGGTAGTCCTATTACGAGGGCACAACCACACAAACACACACATTCAATTTTCACACCTATAATTTGCAACCCATTGCACACACCCCCAGAACTACGATCTGGTTTATTTTCGTAGACATGCGAATACGTAGGCAGTCCTATTACAAGGGCACAACCGCATACTCCTTTCACGACATTTCCAATTTTCAATCCTCAATAACCAGCTCATAACTACGATCTGGTTTGATTTCGCAAACACGCGAATACGTAGGCAGTCCCCCAACAGGGACACAACCGCACACCCATTTCAATCTCAACCATCAACATCAATCCTCAGAAGCAGCCCACCCACCTGCAAAAATTAGTCTTATACCTCTTTACTGGGGGCTTCTTCCTTAAGACGTCGCCCATTCCTTGTTTTGTCAAATTCCCACCTTCTCACTGTGGGGGCTTCTCTTTCAAGATGCCACCCGTCCTTTATCCTCAAACATCTTTTCAGTCTTAACTACAGTCTAAAATAAAACCGCCCATAGCCTAGTGCTCAGTTCGGACGATGACAAGGTCTTGGTTCCACTCTCTGAATCATCAAAACTCGAGAAGGGATCTCCAACGAGCAAACAGAGCCAAAGATGTCTGGAAGAGATAATCAATTCGTGTCCCCCAGCCAAGCAGACCTTCCAATCCAGGGATTTGATACGCGTTGTCACCCTTTATTTGCTAGGAGTTGCATACACATAAGCAAAATCTGTCAGAGTCACCCCCGTGTCGTGTCGACGCTAAATTTGTATCACGTTCACGACCGTCTGCTTGTCAGTCTGTCAGTATGTATCTATGTGAGTCAATGTCACAAGGGTCACGTGTCTCCAATCTATCAAATCACAGATCTACGAGTAACAAGACTCCATATTAAGCTTCACAACTTTCAAAACTCCTATCTCCCCTCACGTGAGATATTACATGCTAGTTGCTTATATGGTTACTGCTCACATGCTTATTTGCTTACGTGCTTATATGCTAACATGCTAGTTGCTTATATGCTAACTGCTCACATACTTATTGTTGGGGCTGGTGTCCTCTACAGTTAGTGCAATAACATTTAAATCTCTAAAAGGATCAAAGGGTATACTTTTGTATTATTATCAGTTGGTCCACGTTTATCAATAACGGTTGGCTTGCTAGATAAGTTTGACGTTATTGTCATACTGATGGCGGTGATCAACTGGTCCCTAAAAGTCACACCTATAAGATACGTTTGAGAGATGTGACGGTATGAAAATACAGTCATGTTGATGCCTAATATGACTAAGCAGTTAGTCGAAGTTATTGACTAATAATTAGTCAAACGCGATGTTGAGATAATTATTTAATACGGATTAAATAATAATGGCTAAGACGAATTAAGCGGTTAATTCGTAAATTGAATATAAACGATTATATTTAATTGATGTATATTGAATTAGTTATACAATATTGTTGATGTGACCGTAATTAGCGCATATTTAGCCCCCAAATTACCATTGTTTCCATGCTTTTTAGTGCCTATTTGGGTCATTTCTTATCTTTAGTTCTTTGTTTTGCATATTCTTTGAGATTTTGATCCCTTGGTAGGAAAGGAGTAAGAATCTTGCATTTTCATGGCAAAACGAGGCTAAATTGATCGTATTCAATGACCAAGCATCAAGGAGAGACAAGACTAGAAGGCCTTTGTACATAGCATAGTAGAAGAGCATTGTTGAGAAAAGGATCCTTGAGTCCCCAAGGAAATCCCCAAGGAATTCGTGAAGAAAAGGGAAGAAAAAGAAGAAGGAAAGTTGTTGAACTACAATCCGAACGGATTGTAGAGAATCCGTCCGTCCTTGCCCGATCCGAGCGTCCTCACCAGGAATCCGCTCGGATTCCCCATGCCCAATCCGAGCGTCTTGTTCCTTGATCCGCTCGGATCGTCCACCCTGATCCGGCCGTCCCGACTCCCGGCCAGCACGGATCACAAGACAAAGATTTCGTTCTTCTAGCTACGAAATGGAGAAGCCCTTCTCTCGGATAATCCCGGAGGCTCCTTGCTCAACTTAAAAGTGTAATTACTAGTTTAGCCCTTAGTTAACCCTAATGCATCCTCCCTAATTTTCACTATAAATACCCCATTAGTCTAATTAGAGGAGCATGTTCTTCTTATCAATATTTAGAGTAGTTAATATCAATCAAATCTCTCTTCAATATTGTAATCAAATATTAATCTAGTTTTAATCCAAGTTTTAGTTCTTGAATCTCTCTCTTGTTCTTCATTTATTTTGGGTAATTAGAAGATTATTGGGTTTATTGGGAGATTGACAACCTTCCATCAATCATCAAGTTCTTCTATTATTCTTTGCATCTTTATTATTGGAATCATTAGTAGGTATAATCTCTTAATCCCTTTTTAATTATTGCTAATTACTTTCATTTATTCATCATGTTTCATTATGTTAGTATGATTGACAACCTCTCTAGCATGATCAATATGATAATGAGTGAGTAGTCTCTTAGCTAGGGTTTAATGGGTGATTAGGGGAAACCAACATGGGGAATGATTCATGCTTAAATTAATATGCTTTCATATCTTATTTGCTTGCTTGTTTTGATCTTAATACATGCACATGTTATATTTGATGAAATGCTAAGCCTATGAATCCTTGCATTTACTATCATCTTCTATCCTTTCAACTTGACTTGTAAGACATAACCCAACTCGAGTCTTGTTAGACCATGCATGTGTTGAGTAGGGAAGATTAAGTCGACTTGTAGGTGTTGTACAATCCAAGAGATTCGGCTCCGGGACCCAAACTTTCCTAGGATTGTAAGATATAACCCAACTCGATCCATCACAACAATAATTGCTTGCTTATAATTTGAGAACATGTTTGTATGATCATATCCCATGAATCCCCTATGAACCCATGACACCCTAGTGCTTTTAATCAATTGTTTACACCCCTTATTTCATTTATCTTGCTAGTTTATTTTCATTGTTATTTTAGTGACCTTCTACATCAACCCAATTTGTGACACCCCTAGACACCGCTAGTTACAATAGAATCTTCATTTCAATACCCGTCCCTTGGGATCCGACCTTTACTTGCCTCTTTACTAATTGTAGAGTTGTTTGTGAAGTATAAATTGTGTTTTGTATCGACCATTGACCAACGACCACATATGTTTAATTGTGAACACCAAATGGCTCCGATCAAAAATGGCGCCGTTGCCGGGGACGGTGTTTAATTGATTTAAGATTTCTTTTATTGTTATTAGTTGTGTCTTTTTTTTTCACCTTGGGGAAGTAAAACTCCTCAAGGTTTGTTCTAATTGTTTTCAAGTTGTTTGATATTTTGCGAGAATGGATTTCATAGATTGTTTTGTAGAGGACCACTTGAGTATCCCTTACTTCAAGGATCCCATGCAAGCATTAGAGGCCTTAGAAGCAAGTAAGGCTAAAAGCATGTATTGGGAATTGGAGGTGGATCTCTTTGAGGCCGCTCTAGCTAACAAGGAACTTACTCATGCACAATCCGAATTAGTGCATAATATCCTAGTAGAAGCATGTCAACCCATAGAGGATGAGCAATCCATCCTAGAGGATATTCTACAAACTCAAGAGCAAGAGGAACCCGTCATGGAGTTCGAATATGATGAGGTTCATGAAAGTGAAGAAGAATATGTCATGAGAATGGAATGTTTAATGGAGATGGAGCAAATTCTCAATGAAACTCCAAAGGAGGAAAGTGAGGTACAAACTCCTACTTTAAAACCCCTTCCCCCGAATTTGAAATATGCTTACCTTGATGAATCAAAGACCAAACCCGTGATTGTTAATGATAGACTTGATGATGACCAATTGGGAAAATTACTTGATGTGTTGAAACAACATGAGAAGGCTATAGGTTATAGTCTAGATGACCTTAAGGGGATAAGTCCCGACTTTTGCATGCATAGGATTCATCTAGAAGACGACCATAGACCTACCATTCAACCCCAAAGAAGACTAAACCCCCACATGCAAGAAGTTGTCAAAGGAGAGGTCATGAAATTACTTGATGCGGGAATCATATATCCCATATCGGATTCTTTGTGGGTTAGCCCCGTCCAAGTGGTACCTAAGAAAGGAGGTACTACGGTAGTGACAAATGGAAAGAATGAATTAATACCCACAAGAATGATCACCGGTTGGCGTATGTGCATTGACTACCGTAAATTGAACTCCGCAACAAGGAAAGATCACTTCCCTTTACCATTCATTGACCAAATGCTTGAGAGGTTAGCCTCTAACAAATTCTTTTGTTACCTTGACGGGTATTCGGGATTCTTCCAAATCCCTATACACCCGGATGACCAACATAAGACCACCTTCACATGCCCCTATGGCACTTTTGCATATAGAAGGATGCCTTTTGGATTATGTAATGCCCCCGCTACTTTCCAAAGATGCATGATGAGTGTCTTCTCCGATTATCTAGAGACCATAATGGAAGTTTTTATGGATGATTTTAGTGTTTATGGAAAGGACTTTGACTCATGCTTGCATAATCTTTCTCTTGTATTGCAAAAATGTGAAGATGTTAGTCTTGTTTTAAATTGGGAAAAGTGTCATTTCATGGTCAATGAAGGAATTGTTTTGGGTCACTTGATTTCGGAAAAAGGCATCGAGGTAGATAAAGCTAAAGTTGAGGTGATAGAAAAACTCCCACCTCCCGTGAATGTTAGAGGGGTGAGAAGTTTTCTCGGTCACGCGGGTTTTTATCGTCGTTTCATAAAAGATTTTTCGAAAATAGCAAAACCCCTCACTCAACTTTTGCTTAAAGATGCCCAATTCCAATTCTTGACGAGTGTGTTGAAGCTTTTAATAGAATCAAAGAAGCATTGATCTCGGCACCAATCATCCAACCCCCAAATTGGGAGTTACCTTTTGAGATTATGTGTGACGCTAGCAACTACGCCGTTGGAGCGGTTCTTGGCCAACGGGTAGGGAGAGCTCTTCATGCCATCTATTATATAAGCAAAACCCTCGACCCTTCTCAAGTGAATTATGACACGACCGAAAAGGAACTCCTTGCCATTGTTTATGCTTTGGATAAATTCCGGTCCTACTTACTCGGATCCAAGGTGATTGTATTTTCGGATCACCGTGCTCTTCGACATCTCTTGATAAAGAAGGAGGCAAAACCAAGGTTGTTGAGATGGATTTTGCTTCTTCAAGAATTTGATTTGGAAATAAGAGACAAGAAAGGAGCCGAGAACATAGTGGCGGATCATTTGTCAAGAATCCGGTTTCATGATGAGAATGGAGAAACCCCGATCAATGACTCATTCCCCGACGATATTTTGATGGCTATACAAACCCAACTTGAAAGGCACATCAGCCCATGGTTTGCCGATTATGCAAATTATATTGTTGGAAAGGTTCTCCCTCCAAACTTAAACCTCAACCAAAGGAAGAGATTCCTATTTGAAGTGAAGAGATACTTTTGGGATGATCCAAACCTCTACAAGGAATGTAGTGATGGGCTCTACCGAAGATGCATCCCTCAATGGGAAATCCAAGGAATCTTGGAAGGATGTCATTCATCACCCTACGGTGGGCACCATGGAGCAAGAAGAACCGTTGCGAAAATCCTCCAATCGGGTTTCTATTGGCCCACAATGTTTCAAGATACAAGAGAATTCATCATTCATTGTGATGCTTGTCAAAGAACGGGCAATATATCTTGGAGAAACGAAATGCCACAAAGAGGCATTCTAGAAGTGGAGATTTTCGATGTTTGGGGAATTGACTACCAAGGACCCTTTGTGACATCCAACGGGAACAAGTACATCCTTGTAGCCGTAGATTATGTTTCAAAGTGGGTAGAGGCAATTGCCACCCCAAATGATGATGCGAAAACAGTCACCAAGCTTTTCAAGAAGATAATTTTTCCACGATTTGGAGTTCCGAGAGCTATCATTAGTGATGGAGGAACACATTTCCATGAGAAGAAGCTTACATCCCTTTTGACCAAATATGGTGTTCAACATCGAACCGGCTTGGGATATCATCCTCAAACAAGCGGTCAAGTGGAAATTTCAAATAGAGAGATCAAACAAATTCTTGAAAAAGTTGTGAACAAGACTCGGAAAGATTGGAGCACAAAGCTTGATGATGCTCTTTGGGCTTATAGGACGGCCTATAAGACTCCCATAGGTGCCTCCCCCTACAAGCTTGTATATGGAAAAGCATGTCATTTGCCAATCGAATTGGAGTACAAAGCTTATTGGGCAATCCGAGCACTCAATCTTGATCTCAAATTAAGCGGTCAAAGGAGGATGATCCAAATCCAAGAGTTGGAGGAATTCCGACTACAATCCTATGAGAATGCAAGAATTTACAAAGAAAGAACAAAATTGCTTCATGATAAGAGAATTCGACAAAAGGCCTTGCACAAGGGAGACAAAGTCCTTCTATTCAATTCCCGCTACCGACTCTTTCCGGGAAAGTTGAACTCTAGATGGATGGGTCCCTATGTGATAACCGAAGTTGGGAAGTATGGAGATTTCGAACTCAAGGCCGAAGACGGAAGCAAGTTCAAGGTAAATGGTCAAAGATTGAAGCCATACTATGAAGGAGCATTTGTTGGAGAAGTCGAGGCTACCTACCTCGGTCCTCCTTCCCCTTGACATCTCATCAAGAATGAGAGTTTGGTGGAGTCCTCCCTAAACCACCATTTGTAAATATACTAACCCTCTAACTTTTATTTATCATTTAATTGCATTTGTTTAAATAGCATAAATTCTTTTCATGAGCGCAAGTGAGGGAGGGTTGCTAATGAGTTTTTGAATGAAGGAAGGAGGAAATTCCTAAGTGTGGGGATGCATTGAAAGGAGAAGAAATCAACACCCGCAGCAAGAATCCGTGCGTCCCCAAGAAGAATCCGAGCGTCCTGGCAGAATACGGACGTCCAGGGAAGAAACCGCACGTCCAGCTATGTTGAGAAATTGAAAGTTTCTGGACTGATGAAGAATCCGAGCGTCCTAAGGAAGAAGACGCCCGTCTGAGAGAGAATCCGGCCGGATTAGTGGAAAGACGCCCGTCTTTTCCCCTGAGCATTTCAAAGAAAAATCTCTATCGAAGAATCCGCCCGTCTTCTCAAGAAGACGCCCGTCCTGACCCTGAGGAATCCGAGCGTCTTATGCTCGGGACGCTCGTCTTGAGGCGAGAAAAATTTTGGAATTTTATTCTGTGGCAGAATCCGGGCGTCTTGCCCAGAATCCGCCCGTCCCGTGATGAAGAATCCGAGCGTCCTAGCTCCGAATCCGCTCGTCTCCCTGCCCGTTCTCGGCCCGACTTTTTCTCAATTAAATTACACCCCACCACCCATATAATGACACATCACTACTCCTTCCACTTACCCTATAAAACTCACCTCCTCATGACTCCCATACATATCCAAATCACTCTCTTCACCCACAAAATTAAAAACCCCCAAATTTTCTAGGGTTTCATCACTCAATCAATAAGAAGCAACCTTACTCTTTCACAAATCAAAAGAAGCAAGAATGGCACCTAGAAGATCCTCTCTTAGAAGCACAAGGAGACCAAGGATGATGGGGAGTTCCTCTACTTCTCATCTCAACACCATTAGAAGAGAACATGTAGAAATTATAGACCTCGCAAGACTCGATGATTTTTCGAATGTGGAGTTCCTTGATGATGTGCAGCGATTGGTCTTCCATCGACTCTTAAGTAAGAATATCCTTCCTACTAAATTCTTGTGTCATTCTACTTTGAGAAAGCTTGGAATTTTCCACCAAATAGAGGCTTTATTTGAAGTTTTTGGTCTTTCAACACTCTTTCGCATGTTTGAACCCACCTATCGGTCTCTTGTGCTCGAATTCTTGAGTTGCTTAAAGATTACGACTTCAAACAAAGTGATTTCGATAGAGTTTAGGTTGGAAAATGTCTCTAGAACAATGACTCTTGTGGAATTTGCGAATGTGTTCGGGCTTGATGTTTCGCCTACCCGAACATCAAGACCCAAAAAGTATAGTGTCGCACCCTTATGGAGGGCCATGACGGGCCGGGACTTCATTCTTACCAAGGAGTGTCTTGCTTTCCACATCCAAAACCCGATTTTGAGGCTCGCATACCGATTTCTTTCGGGTACCCTCTTCGCCCGCCGAGATCCGGCTATTGTGAATCAAATGGACCTCATGTTCATGGAATCATATCTAAACATTCAAGGAAGAGACGGGTATCATCTCAATGCACCTCTAGTCTTGCTAGAAAAGTGGGCAAAATTCCGAAATGGAGATGATGATGGGAAGAAGCATATAGTGAATGGTGGGCTCATAACAAAGCTTGCAAAGCACTTTAATCCTAGGTTCAATGAGAACAATGAGTACACTCCACTCTCGGGAGGAATGAGAATTAATGAAGACCTCCTTGTTGTCCAACACCATTGGATAACCCTTGAGGGGGTTGATAAAAGGATCAAATGGTTGACAAAAGGAAGTGATCCTATCTACCTTCCGATGGCCGACCTACCTCGAATCTCCCCAAGGAGAGGACGCTTGTCCCCAATACCCTCCTACCTCATTCAAAGTCAAGAAAGGCAAGCTCCACCCCCGCAAGCTCCTCCACCGCAACAACAAGAACAACAAACCCAAGGTGAAAAGATAAAGGTGCCTCCCTACCCCTTTCCCTACCAACCCTACAACCATCCTAATCCCTTCATCCTCCCCGTGACGACTTTGTCACGGAATCTTCAAGACATGCACTACCGTCAATATGAAACCAAGGTGGACAACTATTATGCTCTTTACCCCCAATACCACGACATGGTTCAAAAGGGACGGATAAGTGAAGAAGGAGCTTTTCCTTCATGGGCTCAAATGGAGTTGCTATTTCCTAACTCGGAGAAGGCTAATGAAGGGGCAAATGGTCGCAAAGGGGAAGAAAGTGGTGACTCTTGTGGAGGTGATACGGTGAAGATTGAGAGTGAAGAAGAAGATGAATTCATGGATCCAAGTTTAAGTGATGCTTCAAGGGATATTTGGGATACCGATATTGAAGGAGATGATGCCGATATCTAGGAGATTACTTCATCACTAGGTGGAGCGGGCAAGAGGCACCCACCTTAGTTCAAGTGAAGTTTTCTCATCTCTCCTCTTTATCTTTCTTTTTCATGAAAAGAACTTTGTATCTTGTTTCTTTGTACTTTATTTCATTTTGACCATTGTTGGTTTAGTCCTAGCAACATCAAAGGACTCACACCTCGGTTCCTTTGAGGTGTTCTTTATTGTTCCCATTTTTGAAAATCCAAAATGACAATCTAGTCTCATGCATAGCATAGTGTGTGCATGAACTCCCCCATGCTTTGACATTAGCAATAGTGTCTTATTTGGTTTGGGGAAGTTAATGCATACGCAACGGGAGGTAATCTAAATTATCCTCTCCGTCATAACAAAAACCATGCATCATGTAGTATAGCTTAGTGTAGAATTGCATTTAGTATAGAAAATCATGCATCATTTTGCATAATTTCCATCATTTTGGCCATTGAGGACAATGCCCATATTAGTGTGGGGATGGGAATTCTAACACTTAACTTTTATCCAAAAACCATAAAAATTGAAAAATTTCAAAAATCATAAAAATTTGAAAAATTTGAAAAAACCAAAAACATGTTCATTTCCTTTGTATATATTGTCTTGTATATATTGCGTTTGTTTCATCCTTGTTCACTTTGATCGACTACGCCACATCCGAGACATGAGGATATTGAAGACCGCATGGTATGATCTTTCCAATTTACTTTTTCCTCTTTATGTTAATGACTATGTGGCTTTATTTTGATTGATGCGGTTAAAAACAATGTGAACTTAGGATTGCATTTAGAATATATGTCATACTAGTTGGTAGAATCATTTGCATTAGGATGTTTATATGTTAGTTGCATCATGGCATGTAGTTGCATGTTAGAAAAATTTTGCGAAACCGTCTATTTGGGAAGCTTGACAAGTGTATATAAGCCCTAGTAGATGCTTTTTATTCTTAAGACTTTGCTTGTTAGAATGCTTGTAAAACACTCTAGGATGTGTCATGCTAGTATCCTTTGACCCATGGTTTAAGGCCGAGTCAAGAGTACCTTGTGGTGTGATAACTCCTTGGCTACCGTTTATTCCAAGGTGACCCTTGAAACCATGCATACTTCCATCATTCATCCATGTTCTACCACATTTTTGTCACAAAAAGGGAATGGGCACAAAACAAAAAGAAGTCAATTTGAGTTCAATGAAATGAAAAGAAAAGAAAAAGTTTGCAAAAATGCATCAAATGAAAAGAGGAGCAAAAATAGACTCCTAAGCTTCAAATACAAGGCACCCTCGTTACTAATTGGGGTGACTTTGAAAATGTTCAAAAAGAAATGCAAAAAGTTGTCAAGTATTGAAAAGCCAAAAATCAAAAAGAAATGGCAAAGAAAGTGTTCTCAAAAAGTCAAATGCCAAAGAAATTTGGGGGGAAAACAAAAACAAAAGCAAACTCCCAAAGTGAAACTCAAATATCTATCGATCCCTTTATCCATCGTATCCATTTTTGTGCATGGTAGAGAGGGGACGACCCTTATTCTTGTCTAGGCAAGAGGGGGAATTCCGCGATCCTCCAGTGTTTCTAACACCATAGGGAGTCTACTCTTGACAAAAGCATTTAACGATTGAGGACAAAGGTACCCTAGCTTGACACCTTTTGGAGGTGATTTATTGGTATCCTTCTAGGCTTAGTAGTTTGAACAAATTGCATCTAGGAAGGATTGTGTACCCTTGAATTGCTTCCCTTGTAGATAATTTCCGCCACTTAGATGAGGAAAGTGGCTATTCTTTTTGTAGATGCATCCATTATGTGTTTTTGTGTGCTTAATGTTTGGATGTGTCGCCATTTTGGCAAGACCCACCTTGCCTTGCAAGAAGGCATCCTACCTCATGGTTGTCTTGTTGTGAGTTGAAGGGGCGGAGTGAGACCCGCTAATTGTCTCATATCGGCTATTATTATTAGGTTAGGTTAGTATTGGTCCTAGTCTTTGTCACCTCTTTACTCGGGACGAGCAAAGGTTCGGTTTGGGGATATTTGATGTGACCGTAATTAGCGCATATTTAGCCCCCAAATTACCATTGTTTCCATGCTTTTTAGTGCCTATTTGGGTCATTTCTTATCTTTAGTTCTTTGTTTTGCATATTCTTTGAGATTTTGATCCCTTGGTAGGAAAGGAGTAAGAATCTTGCATTTTCATGGCAAAACGAGGCTAAATTGATCGTATTCAATGACCAAGCATCAAGGAGAGACAAGACTAGAAGGCCTTTGTACATAGCATAGTAGAAGAGCATTGTTGAGAAAAGGATCCTTGAGTCCCCAAGGAAATCCCCAAGGAATTCGTGAAGAAAAGGGAAGAAAAAGAAGAAGGAAAGTTCTTTGAACTACAATCCGAACGGATTGTAGAGAATCCGTCCGTCCTTGCCAGTCCGAGCGTCCTCACCAGGAATCCGCTCGGATTCCCCATGCCCAGTCCGAGCGTCTTGTTCCTTGATCCGCTCGGATCGTCCACCCCAGATCCGGCCGTCCCGACTCCCAGCCGCACGGATCACAGCACAGCACAGTTTCGTTCTTCTAGCTACGAAATGGAGAAGCCCTTCTCTCGGATAATCCCGGAGGCTCCTTGCTCAACTTAAAAAGTGTAATTACTAGTTTAGCCCTTAGTTAACCCTAATGCATCCTCCCTAATTTTCACTATAAATACCCCATTAGTCTAATTAGAGGAGCATGTTCTTCTTATCAATATTTAGAGTAGTTAATATCAATAAAATCTCTCTTCAATATTGTAATCAAATATTAATCTAGTTTTAATCCAAGTTTTAGTTCTTGAATCTCTCTCTTGTTCTTCATTTATTTTGGGTAATTAGAAGATTATTGGGTTTATTGGGAGATTGACAACCTTCCATCAATCATCAAGTTCTTCTATTATTCTTTGCATCTTTATTATTGGAATCATTAGTAGGTATAATCTCTTAATCCCTTTTTAATTATTGCTAATTACTTTCATTTATTCATCATGTTTCATTATGTTAGTATGATTGACAACCTCTCTAGCATGATCAATATGATAATGAGTGAGTAGTCTCTTAGCTAGGGTTTAATGGGTGATTAGGGGAAACCAACATGGGGAATGATTCATGCTTAAATTAATATGCTTTCATATCTTATTTGCTTGCTTGTTTTGATCTTAATACATGCACATGTTATATTTGATGAAATGCTAAGCCTATGAATCCTTGCATTTACTATCATCTTCTATCCTTTCAACTTGACTTGTAAGACATAACCCAACTCGAGTCTTGTTAGACCATGCATGTGTTGAGTAGGGAAGATTAAGTCGACTTGTAGGTGTTGTACAATCCAAGAGATTCGGCTCCGGGACCCAAACTTTCCTAGGATTGTAAGATATAACCCAACTCGATCCATCACAACAATAATTGCTTGCTTATAATTTGAGAACATGTTTGTATGATCATATCCCATGAATCCCCTATGAACCCATGACACCCTAGTGCTTTTAATCAATTGTTTACACCCCTTATTTCATTTATCTTGCTAGTTTATTTTCATTGTTATTTTAGTGACCTTCTACATCAACCCAATTTGTGACACCCCTAGACACCGCTAGTTACAATAGAATCTTCATTTCAATACCCGTCCCTTGGGATCCGACCTTTACTTGCCTCTTTACTAATTGTAGAGTTGTTTGTGAAGTATAAATTGTGTTTTGTATCGACCATTGACCAACGACCACATATGTTTAATTGTGAACACCAAATGGCTCCGATCAATTGTCTTTGTCGGACAAGTATTAATATGTCGACTAATCCATGTTACTAGTCGATATTTTAATAACCGATAACCGATGACGATTTATAATAAAATCCCGTCATATACATTTTAGCATTTTCGAGTCGGACCACGAGTTAAAATAAGGAGGAAGTGAAAGCCCACTTCCCCATGAAGCTCACGGTTTAGGCCGAAACAAACAAAAGGAGAGCTTTCTCTCCTTTTGACCTAAGGATATTCATTTGCACAAAAATTAGGTTTTTGGAGGCATTCTCTCTGAAACCTAGATCTCACATCGAAAACCTCACAAAAACTCTCTCAATATTGCAAGGCAATTAGAGAGTACTTTCTAGCACAGGGGGCATAGTCTCAGACGGTCTTGGGTGCAACGATTAGGAGGAAATCTATATTGATTTCTGTTCTTAGGCCGTATTTACAAAGGACCCGAGGTTGATTCTTGTTCTTTATCGTTTCTCTATTGTTTTTCGTTTATGACCATAAATCGCATGTTAAACTTACGTTATAGTCCTAAAATTTATGGGAATTTTACGGATATTTCCTTACAAGTGGTATAAGAGCGAGGCCACGTAATTTTTTCATGTTGATTTTCATTAAACGAATTGAATCGATAAATTTTTGCATAAAAAAAAAACGTGCGGCCAGATTTTTTTTCACGGCTGTTTTCAATTTTTTTTTGCATTGGAAGCCGTGCCACACGGCTTACTGCTGATCAGTCTCAATCGTCTGATTTTGTTTTTCGATTTGTTCTTTGCATATTGTTATTTTAAACGATAATCATAGCAATATGTTAAAGATTTGTCAATTGTAATTTTGTTTTAATACGGATTATGTTCAAATTGCAATTGGTGTTTTTGTTCAATTGTTGTTTTTGGTTTTGGCCGAGCTATAAAAATTGAGCCGCTGAAATTTTTTTTTTTGCTCTCGGCAAACAGCTGCTGAAAATAAAAAAAAAAAAAAATTCGTGTTTTTATTTTCTTTTTGGCCAAATTTGCATACAATACGGATTTTATGCACTCGCTTGATAGTGAAACGGTTCACTCACGTACCATTTAGTTACTTTAAAGCGATTTAAAGTAACGGATTATCATGAATTAAAATTAAGTTGATAGAAGCGGTTTTGTCACATAATTTTAATTGTTAAAAGGTGGTTTGGGTAAATTTAACATAATTACGGAATTATGTCACAAATAAATTTTGTTTTAGTTGATGCATTTTTATTTATTTATCGTTACTTTTTGAATGCCATGAATGTTTTTTTTATTACGTATTTATTTTTACAAACGGTTGTAACTTGGTGTGGCCTTAGTAGAACGTGTTACCGTAATGATGGAACACGGTCTTGGTTGTATTTTGAGATCTCGTATCTCCGTTTTGGTTTTTCCTTGTAATTACAGTTTTTATTTAGAATGTAAATAGTTTTATATTTTGTAATTTTTTAAATTGTAATTTTGAGAAGACCAAAGATGGAGATCGGATGCTCACTCCCGCTGCATGGACAAAGATGGAACATCAAGACAAGCTTCTCGGGTCCAACGGTGGATTCCAAAGTTGTATTATGTTCTTTTTACTAGGATAGGCCACACTAGGACTTTTATTTACGTTTTGCATTCTTTTACATTTTTTATTGTAACGATAGTTTGCATCATTTTCCGCCTAAAACCAAACCACCTAATAATTGCATGAAAACTGACTCATATGGAGGTCACGCGTTAGTTTTCTTTGATATACAGATATCACACGTTTTTTTACATAAGCCATCACCTAAATTAATTCATTCACGCAATGCTAGTTTTTCGTTCACTTAAAATGAATTAAAACTAAGTTGATGGGATCTTCCTCGTATAACCAAAAATTGAGAATAGTCTTTATAGGTCAAACTCCAATGAATCCCTTCTTCGTCGGTAGGCATAATATGACCCCTTCTACGTCGGGTAAGTCTGAACAGATTGACCTATTTTATCTCAACACTATGGTCACTCGTACGATCCTGTGATTATGGTGGACTATAGATAGGATTTACGGAAATCTATCGACCAAGAGTTCTAACGATAGAACTAGCTAAACAGTTGGCTTATCAATTTACGGAAATTGAGTCTTGGGATCATTTGTATAATTCTTGAGGTAGATCGATTATACAAGTGCAATGAGTCTACACGTTAAAATGAATTTTAAATAGACTTAACTCACCTCGATGAGTTGCTTATTTCGTTTTGTTTTTCCTTTCCTTTTCAGTGTAGATCACGATCACTTAAACTGCTAATAACAAAATGGCTGGCCGTGCTAACGACCCAATGCCAAGTGCCACATTGGACCGTGAGTCCTGGCTTCGGATCTTCATGAATCAAACGAATCAGTCTACTCAACTGAAGAATAATGGATCAAACTTCGCGGACTGGGAGGCGGCATTACGGAATGTTGCCGCTGCTGACGGGAAGCTCAAATATCTGACAGAGCCCATCCCGTCAAACCCAGGCCCCACGGCTGGAGCTAACGAAATCGCCAAGTATAACGATTTCGTCATGGAAGCGGGTGCGATTAAAAACGTACTCATTTTTGCAATGGAATCCAAATTGCAGAAACGCTTCATAGCCCAAGGTGCAAACAAGATTTTCACCACGCTCACTAAGGAATTCTCGAAAGCACCGAGAATCGTGACCTATGAGCATACCACTCGCTTCTTTGATGCGAAACTCCAGAAGGGCCAACCGGTTAGCCCACACATTCTCAGCATGATTGAGAATGTCGAGAAACTGGAGGCGCTTGATTGTAAAATCAGCGAGAACATCGTGATTGACCGCATGCTTCATTCACTCCACGATGGTTTTGCGCTCTTTAGAGCGAATTACTATATGAATGATTTGAAGAAAAGTCCTCATGAACTACACTCCCTACTCGTACAAACCGAGAAGGATATGAAGTTTAGTGGGAGCTTGAAACGGGATGTTCTCGTTGTGTCAAACAAGGGCAAGGGTAAGGGCAAAGCTCGAGCGGACCTAGCGAGGTAAACCGAAGTTTAAGAAGTCGGGATCAGGTAAGAGTGGGCCTGGTGAGTCGAGCACCTCATCAGGCGCGACAAAGAGCAAGACTGGTAACATGGAATGCCATCATTGCCACAAGACTGGGCATTGAAGGCGTACATGTCCTGTATACCATGAGGACATAAAAGCAGGTCGCGTTAATCCTGTTGGTATGTCTTCTTCTTCTTCTTTTATTCATATGATTGAGATTAACCACGCAAGTTACGGAACTTGGGTACTAGATACTGGTTGTGGTTCTCACTTGTGCAATCATGTGCAGGGCCTCCGAAACATCGAACCCCTCGTAAAGGGTGAGGTGGACCTGCGTGTCGGGAATGGAGCACGAGTGTCTGCCGTCTCGAGGGGAACATATGTGATCCAGCTTCCTAGCGGATTTGAGTTATTTCTATATAACTGCTATTATGTACCAGATCTTTCTAAAAACATTATTTCGGTTTACACTTGACAAACTTGTTTTTTCATTTGTAATAGAGAATAATAGTTGCATTTTCTCATTACACGATATGATTTATGGCAAGGCAGTCTCCATGAACGGAATTTATGTTTTAGATCAGACCACCGAAATATTGCACGTAATGAATAAGAAGTTAAAGGTTGGTGACAAAGATCAAACATATCTATGGCACTGCCGTATGGGACACATTAATGAGAAACGCATTAAATAGCTCATACAGAATGGAGCTATCTCGGCCTTTGATTTTCAATCATTTGGCAAGTGTGAATCATGTCTCATTGGTAAGATGACTCGAATTTCCTTCAAAGGTGTTAGAATGCGCGCTGCTGACCTATTAGGACTCATACATACGGATGTGTGTGGACCTATGTCAATCACCGCACGAGAAGGCTATAGGTATTTCATCACTTTCACGGACGATTTAAGTAGATATGGCTATGTCTACTTAATGAAGCACAAAAGTGAGTCCTTTGAGAAATTCAAAGAATACCAGAATCGGATACAGAACCAACTGGGTAGAAAGATTAAAACACTACGATCAGACCGTGGTGGCGAGTATCTTTCTGACGAGTTTGATCAACACCTTAAGGACTGTGGGATTGCCTTACAGTTAACTCCACCTGGAACACCTCAGTTGAATGGTGTGTCCGAACGGAGAAATCGAACACTACTTGATATGGTTCGATCCATGATGAGTCACACCGTGTTGCCTGACTCATTGTGGGGTTATGCTCTTCTGTCAGCTGCTCTAATACTTAACCGAAGTCCGTCTAAAGCTGTTGACAAGACTCCATATGAACTTTGGAAGGGAACGGTCCCTAACTTGTCCTTTATACGGGTTTGGGGCTGCGAGGCTTATGTCAAGTGGAGACACGAGGATAAGCTCGGCCCGCGATCGGTCAAGACATACTTTATAGGTTATCTTAAAGGAACACTTGGTCATTACTTTTATTCGCCAACCGAACAACGTGTATTTGTTGCGGCTAGTGCGACATTCTTAGAGAAGGAATTTCTCGAGAATGCGAAGAGTAATAGAACCTTCGAGCTATTGGAGATTCCAGAACCAAATACCGAGCAACCATTGGAGGAACCAGTTCCTTCAATCCCGGCTGCGGTGAATATTCCTGAGGAACCTAGGAGGTCGGGAAGAGTCTCTATTCCTCCAGACAGATACATTGGTATGGTCGAGGAACATGACATAGATGACATTCTACTCTTAACGAGTAGTGAACCCGCAACCTATAAAGGTGCCATGACTAGTTCCGACTCAAAGCTATGGCTTGAGGCCATGCAATCCGAGATGGACTCCATGTATGAGAACAACGTATGGGATCTTGTTGACTTACCTGCTAAGGTTCGTCCCCTTCAATGCAAATGGCTTTACAAGATAAAGCATTCTGTGGAAGGTCAACAAGATATCTATAAAGCACGACTAGTTGCTAAAGGTTTCACCCAAGTGCCAGGTTTGCACTACGATTAAATTTTTGCACCCGTAGTCATGCTGCGTTCCATTCGGATTATCTTAGCGATTGCAGCTTTTCATGACTATGAAATTTGGCAGATGGATGTGAAAACCGCCTTCTTAAACGGTTATTTGGAGGAAGAGTTGTACATGGTACAACCCAAAGGTTTCATCGATCCTGAACATCCTAAGAAAGTGTGCAAGCTTAAGCGTTCCATTTATGGACTTAAGAAAGCTTCTAGGAGTTGGAATCATCGTTTCGACCAAGTGATAAAAGAAAATGGATTTACTCGATCAGTCGAGGAACCATATCTATATATCAAGTCGAGTGGGAGCAAGATTGTCTTCCTAATATTGTATGTTGATGACATACTCCTGATTGGGAATGACATACCTCTCTTAACTTCGGTAAAAGTATGGTTGAAGAACCATTTCCAGATGAAAGATCTGGGTGAGGCACAAAGAATTTTAAGCATCCGTATCTATCGAGATAGATCACGTCGGATGTTATCTCTCAGTCAAGAGTCTTATATAGACAAGATACTAGAGAGATTCAGCATGACTAACTCCAAAAAGGGGTTTCTTCCTATGGCTCCAGGGGTGCATTTGAGCAAGTCTCAGGCACCAGAGACACCGGAAGAGAAAGAGCGCATGACACGGATTCCTTATGCCTCGGCTATAGGATCAATCATGTATGCCATGATATGCACACGTCCGGACGTAGCATATGCATTGAGTATGACAAGTCGATTCCAACAGCATCCAGGTGAATCACATTGGATGGCTGTCAAGAACATTCTTAAGTACCTACGGGGGACTAAAGATTGGGCATTGACTTATGGAGGCGATCAAAAGCTATGCGCAACCGGTTACGCAGATGCTAGCTTTCAAACGGATCGAGATGACTTGAAATCTCGATGCGGATTCGTTTTTACTCTTAATGGCGCTGCAGATCACCGGAAGAGTTCCAAACAAAGTGTTACAAAGATTCTACGATCGAGTCCGAGTACTATGCCGCGTCTGAAGCTGCAAAGGAAGCGATATGGATGCGTCAATTCTTACAAGGACTATCTATAGTGCCTAGTTCGAATGACCTGATCACCATCTATTGCGACAATAGAGGTGCCATATTCCATGCTAAGGAGCCTAAGTCTAGCAACAAGTCTAGACATGTACAACGGAAAGCTCATCTAATCCGAGATTACGTGGAGCAAAAGGAGGTAGTGATAGAAAAGATTGCTACAGATGATAATATAGCAGATCCTCTCACTAAACCACTACGACAAGATAAGCATGAAGGGCATGTTAATTCCATGGGAATTAGACGTGTTCCTGAGTTGTAGTACTCTTTTATGGATTAGATTCATTCTCTTTTGTACTCTATACGACATCATCGTTGTGATATTTATATATTTTGTTTTTCATGTGCATTTGTACGACAATTTTGAACACCACAAAGTGAACTGAACAAACATTATATTTTTGGTCCTTAATTGCCCACGTGAGCTGATAACTCTGGCAATTATTTTGTGACGTTGGTTGATGGTGGGTTCAACGAGCCATAAGTCAAAAGGTTGGTGACCAATCACGAGAGACGAGTTATACGGATATCTCGTAGGACACAATTGTGACATCGACGTGGAGTCCTAAATGTTTTATAACATTCGGTGCCGGTCGTGGATAGGACCTCCATGGTGATCCTAAGAGTCGATTCTTTTGACTATCGACTGTCTCTTGAGACTAAGGCAGATTTTGGGTGACTTTGGTTTCTTTCTCACGGTCATCCATAACAGGGGGCCAAGTAGATTTTTTTCTCGGGTCATTTCATGTTGTGCTTAGATCGGCGAGAGTCGAGTTGAAGGAAATATTCAGCCTTTATCGGTACTCGATATTTCTCGGGGCCACTCGAGGAGTCAGAATCGAAATGCATGGCCATGCTCGAATACGAATTCGTTTTATCGGTTGAGTTACTCTCTAGTCGGGAAACCACTCTTGATACTGGATCGATTGTAAAACACGACCTTTGCGGATCCGGATCTGCAAATTTTTTTACATTGAGTGGGAGAAATTTTAAATGAATATGAGAATCGGTTATCGCACATACACTTGTACGGACAAGTGGGAGTTTGTTGGAGCCGTGTCCTCCGGTTAGTGCGGATAACGTTATTGCACATACACTTGTACGGACAAGTGGGGCTTGTTAGGGCTGTGTCCTCTACGATTAGTGCAATAACATTTAAATCTCTAAAAGGATCAAAGGGTATACTTTTGTATTATTATCAGTTGGTCCACGTTTATCAATAACGGTTGGCTTGCTAGATAAGTTTGACGTTATTGTCATACTGATGGCGGTGATCAACTGGTCCCTAAAAGTCACACCTATAGGATACGTTTGAGAGATGTGACGGTATGAAAATACAGTCATGTTGATGCCTAATATGACTAAGCAGTTAGTCGAAGTTATTGACTAATAATTAGTCAAACGCGATGTTGAGATAATTATTTAATACGGATTAAATAATAATGGCTAAGACGAATTAAGCGGTTAATTCGTAAATTGAATATAAACGATTATATTTAATTGATGTATATTGAATTAATTATACAATATTTTCTTTGTCGGACAAGTATTAATATGTCGACTAATCCATGTTACTAGTCGATATTTTAATAACCGATAACCGATGACGATTTATAATAAAATCCCGTCATATACATTTTAGCATTTTCGAGTCGGACCACGAGTTAAAATAAGGAGGAAGTGAAAGCCCACTTCCCCATGAAGCTCACGGTTTAGGTTTAAAACAAACAAAAGGAGAGCTTTCTCTCCTTTTGACCTAAGGATATTCATTTGCACAAAAATTAGGTTTTTGGAGGCATTCTCTCTGAAACCTAGATCTCACATCGAAAACCTCACAAAAACTCTCTCAATATTGCAAGGCAATTAGAGAATACTTTCTAGCACAGGGGGCATAGTCTCAGACGGTCTTGGGTGCAACGATTAGGAGGAAATCTATATTGATTTCTGTTCTTAGGCCGTATTTACAAAGGACCCGAGGTTGATTCTTGTTCTTTATCGTTTCTCTATTGTTTTTCGTTTATTACCATAAATCGCATGTTAAACTTACGTTATAGTCCTAAAATTTAAGAGAATTTTACGGATATTTCCTTACACTTATGTGCTTATATGCTTGCATTCAACGTGCTTGTCTATGCGATTGCGGATTTGTGTGGTCACTAACCATGCAGATAATCTTGAGAAGACAAACTCACTTCAACTGAGTACTGGGTTCTTCCAAACAAACGATGACCCATCAAGTCCAAGAGCTTTAACCCCGCCGATTACATGGCACACGCTACCTCCTAACGAGCAGCAACTCATATCTCCGGCGAGTCCAGAGAAGTTTCTAACTCCCCAGCGAGTGCCGATTTTCAAATGGAAGTCACACAGGTCTTTCAAAGATCCTCGCAACATCGTTCATAATCCCGACACAACGCTCTCCCTAAATTGTTTTCCAGAGAGCCTTGCTTAGATGATTTATCCCCACGGAGCTCATTTGGGACCCCCAACAAGTTGGAGTTCGTTGCTCCCTAGCCGAACCTATCAACGTCAACTTGGTTGGAAGTCATTACCGACAATATCTCGAAATAAGCCCGATGTTTCAGGCTATTTCCTACAGTCAATCATTCGACCATCCATGGCTGGTGAGCCTCAAAACGCACCGCCTTCAACATGGCTGGCGAGCCTCTAAACGCATCACCTTCAACATAGCTAGCGAGCCTTTGTACGCACACAAGAAGCAATTCAAGGACATATCCCGAAGATGCCTCAGGTATGACTCCTTTCTATGGTTGGCGAGCTTCAAAACGCGCCACCTTCAACATAGCAGGCGAGCCTTCGCACGCACACAAGAGGCAATTCAAGGACATATCCCGAAGATGCCTCAGGTATGACTCTTTTCTATGGCTGGTGATCCTCAAAACGCGCAACCTTCAACACCGGCTGGCGAGCCCTTGCGCGCAAATGATTCAAGGACGTATCCCGAAGATGCCTCGGTTATGATTCCTTCTTATGGCCGGCGAGCCTTTATACGTAGTCTAATAGACTTTAAACGACCCGAATCGGAAGTCGACGGACTCTAAAATTCTCCCGAATCCCCGAGTCGCCTCGACGTCGCCCTTCCCGATGGCAAGTCCTTGGCTCAAACCCTTTTGAGTCGCCTCGACGTCGCAATGGTCTTCAGGTTGTAATCTTCGATTGACCTGGAGGCTCTACTTTAACTTTTGCCCCGTCTAAGCCTCAGTCAAAGTGGGGACTCTGTAGATACCCAGTATCTGCACCTTCCAAAAACCACCCGATGATGATCGGACTGTAACGTGTTTTTGATATGCGTGCGTGGATAGGCTATACATGAGACGGTTTAATGCATTAATTGAATATGAAAAATGATTTCAAAAGTTTTCTAACTTCATTTGCATTAAAATAACACTATTTAGAGTTAAAACCATCTTCGGACCCAAAACCGACTCAGAAACCCGCAACTTGAGTCAACCTGAGTCAACCCGAGTCAAAACAAATCTCGAATGTCGAAAATAATGCCATGAATGTCTTTATCATATCATTTTCAT
Organism: Silene latifolia; assembly: GCF_048544455.1. Lineage (NCBI taxonomy): Eukaryota > Viridiplantae > Streptophyta > Magnoliopsida > Caryophyllales > Caryophyllaceae > Silene > Silene latifolia. Next base: position 83,700,675 of record NC_133531.1, on the reverse strand, counting down.
TAAAATGACTCTTATTAGTGTCAAAACCGACACCGGGCCAAAAACCGACTCCAAATTCAAATCCCGACTAACACGGGTCAAACCCTAGTCAAGCACACAAAACACCTACCTCAAGTAACACCTAAAATCATCTTATTAGGTGCCCATATTGTTACACGACATCCTATTTGATTACCACAAATCAAACCAACCAAACAATGGATGGAGAAATGGCCACGTCTAAATTGAAAGGGACAGTACACCCCTTTCAGTCACTAGGTGCCTCGCGCCTCAATGGGGTGTTTCCTTAGCCTCCAAGAAAACTCAACCGACCTACCACCCCACATTTCACTATAAATACCAACCTTCACACACCACAATATTCACGCGAGCGTCCGCCCTCTCACCTCTCTCTTAAACTTCTAGACTCCACTTCCTAAGTCACAAAATCGACACGTGTTTTCGACCTACCGATCAAAAACACAAGCCTTACACATTTGGTTGGTACCGTTGTCGTGCATTCGACCGACCCATTTGACCAACTCAACATCAACCAACATGTTTTTCAACAACATATTTTCAACTCATTTTCAAAACAAAATCCTTTTTTAAGGCACACTTTTAAACTTCTTTGATCGTGAGTAGTTGCTACGAGAAAACCATCTCTAAAGTCATCTACGTCGCAAACATCAATACACGTAAGTTTGAGGGTGTAAACAACTCATTTATTTCATGTCTTTACTGTTTTTGTGAGTTTATATGCATGAACAATGCATAACACGATTCAAATATAGGTTATACGAGCCAAAACTGGATTTTGGCATGAGACAGGGGCTGCTTGTATAGCAGGGAGGCTCACGCCTCAATGCCCTCTCAGGCCTTAATCCGGCCGTGTTTGTTCTCGTCTTTCCTCTTTATTTCATTTATTATTTGCAATCGGTTTTTACCATTTTAAATGTTTCAAATCATTTTTATGACAAAATTTTTAACCATAAATCATAATCATCCTTGGTTCCATATACCATGACAGTTAAATCCGTGACTCGGTGATATTAATTGGTTAATTACATTTTAAATAAATTCTTTTCTTTTATTTACCATTTTAAATCATTTTTATGATAAACATATTTTGACCATTACAAAAATCATCCTTGGTTCTTTATACCATGACGGTTTATTCCGTGACTCGATGATATTATTGGTTAATTACAAATTAAAGGGTATTTTAACCCCCTTTTATTTTACTTAGCATTTTTCTCATTTGTTTGCATTTGTAAACATATTAGTCATAATTCATAATCATCCTTGGTTCCTTATACCATGTCGTTTTAATCCGGGTACGATGATTAACTTGACTAATTATAAACAAATGAACTTAACATAATTAGTTCAAATCAAACATTTTACATTTTTATTTGTGAACTATGCTTTTCAAACATGCAAATCCGACAACGAATATTACTAACAAAGTAGTAATTATTCCGAGTCATGCAAATCATACTTGCAAATCATTAATCATAAAAAACGGTTTTAAACGACCTTTTTAATAACCAGGAGACGCCGCTTGGGTTGACTCATGGCTCGCGCCCAAAGGCAGCTCCTGTTTTCTATATTTCAAAACCTGAGCATACCCGTTTCCCTCGCCAATAGGCTCGCGCCCCTATTGGGCTGCCTGGCACTATTCTTCCTCGTTTTTAGCACTTGTCTAGGACGATCCCGATTATGGTTAATCCGAATACATGACGGATCAGATTGACAAGCTTACAATTTTACACTTTGTCATTTGACACCCTATTTCAAATAATGGATCGTGTTAAGCATCATAACCCGAATTTGGTAAATGGATGTTTAATTTCCATTTTCACATGCAAATCAATCTAAATCCAACTCGACATTGTAGATACCCAGTATCTGCTGAGACTCCAACAAACACCCGATGATTATCGGACTATAACATGCTTCGGAATTGCGGCGTTTGATCGACAGTTTGTGTACAACTTTACGTCGGAAAACTTAAAACGATTTCGAAAATAAAACATTTCAAAACTTTTCAAAAGTACATGGAGTATTTAATGCACGACGACGGGGTCGCAATGACACTAACTAGTGTCAAAACCGACACCGGACCAAAAACCGACTCAAAAATTCAGATCCCGACTCCAACAACGAGTCAAACCGAGTCAACCACCAAAAACAAAACATTCAAAGCCTTCTATGTTAAGGTTTCCCGGAATCTTACATAGTCAAATATCAAACATGTTCATCTAAAACCTAGGATAGAACAAATCATGATTGCTCTTGTGTGAAAGTGACAGGACAACTCGAAGAACCGCGATGTGGCTCGCGCCTCTTTGAGCAGCCCAAGTGGCCACGTCGCTCAAAACTCACACAACCACTCTGATACGGTCGTTTTGTACCAAAAATAAATACCTAAGTTACTACTAACAGAAGTCAGCGGTAAGTAGGGTCGATCTCCACAGGGAAGCTAAATTGCTATCTATCTGTTTAATTCGGTCTGTCAGGGTGTCACAGAAATGAGGGTTTTAATTGTTGAACTAAGCTAATGAAGCTAAGGCAAGAGAGAAATGAATGTAAGAAATTAACAGAAAGAGAAAGGAATATGCTAGGAGTCGGTCTACCGTGGCAGCTACACTGTCGGGTCAACTGAGTCGATTAAACTATTGATAAGAAGAGCTATAGTCGTCACCTTTCGGTCCTTAAACCGCCCTAGGGTCTCCTAACTTAGCTTTCGCCCTAATTAGGTATTACCCATTGTAATTAAGCAAGCCTTCCCTTCCAATCTTTCGATCCAGGTCGGGGTTAACTAGATAAATTGGTTTCCTGCATGCATACATTCAACCGAATAACAATTAAATTGCCTAATACAATTCTTATCGCAAGACTAATCTAATCAAGTCAAACCTATCATATTACTACCACGGCTTCCCTAATCCTAACATACAAAGGGGATTTAGCTAGACATGTAAATAAGGAGAACTAGAATAAAAGAAATGAGAACAATAAACATTAAATTAAAGAGAGAAGGGAAGAAAGAATTACTAAATTAAAAGATCCGGAAATGAAGAACAAAAGTAACAGTAGCCAAAGTAACGTAATAAAAATGTCAGGGGAGAAAAAGAGAGAGTTTTTTTTGTCGTCCTAATCTTCCTATTTATAAGAAAATAGGATTTGTTAAACCTAATTAACGGAATTAAAGCTAAAAAGCCCAGCCCATAGCGAATCCACTCGATCGAGTGGAATAAAACCACTCGATCGAGTAAACTCACCTATAACCTGCTCGATCGACTGAATTAGTTACTCGATCGACTAAAGGCTATTATTGAACTGGTCGATCGACCAGAAAAACTACTCGATCGACTATTTATTCATCCTAAAACCACTCGATCGACTAGAAAAGCACTCGATCGAGTGGATCTTGACTTCAGCAGCTCATAATTCACGTTAGCTTGACTTTGACTCGTCCTTTTAGCTCCCGAAACACCTTCACGCAACCCAAGACAGCTATAATTCCCGCTCCAAATCCACTCTTCCTCCAAATGCATGCAAAACGGACGGTAAATGGCTTGATTTCTTTACTTTATGGTCCATTCCTGCAATTAAGACAAAATACACCAAAGTAGCATATTCGGGGCATTTCGTAGCATAAAACCACGATGAAAGCATAGAAATACGTGCATAAAATAGGCTAAAAAGACTATATAAAATGCACGTATCAAATCTCCCCAAACCAAACCTTTACTCGTCCTCGAGTAAACTAAAATGCAACTAATGGAACGGAAAAAGATAACTCAGAGCTAGCTACAAATGCCCACTTAAGCCAATTTAATCCAGACAAACTAACACTTATAGCTAAATAGTCAAATGCAAACGAGTTGTATGATGTTTATAATAAAGCTGAACCGTCGACCTTGCAAGACCTTTAACAATGGACTCTCACGGGTCACTCTTCTCTCATGAAGCAAAGGGTGAACATATATATGTAAGAGAGAAAGAAAAATAGTCGCTCACCTAGACTACGACCCACATAAACATGCATGCAACTAATATGATAAACAATTCTAGCTACCGTACACACATTCCAACCCAACAAGGTCCTGTCACAGCCGAGGGCTTACAAAAATATGGTAAAGTGAGGCAATGGGTAAGAAAAGACAAAACATTTATGGGAATGTGGAGGTATAGGCGGCCAAGCTAGTACCTAAACAAAACCATATGAAACATATCCAATTCCAACTCAATTATGAATTAAGCACATGCCCTTTGTTTGGCAAAAAATCTCACCAAACCAAACTGAACTTACTCCTCAAATGATATAAGATAGATCATAGGAGCAGAAACCGTCAACCAAACAACATTTTTTTCAAATTTTTTTTTTCTATTTTTCGGTTTCTTTTCTTCACATTTTTTTCGAATTCTTTTTCATTTTTCATGTCTTTTTTCATCAAATAATTCATCCTCCTTTTTTTTCTTTTCTACCAACTCCAAATCAACAGAATAAGCGCCAAAATTTGATACGAGAGACAATATACCGCAGAACAATCTAAACTAGCTTGACAAGGCAGGCTAAATTTGGAATGTAGCTAAGGGTCAACAGACAAATTTGGCTAATGTGGAGTTTATGGGTAAAAACGAAAGAAAAGGGAAATGTAAGCACCTCCCTGCATGTGACACCAACCACTAACCCGAATGTATGACGGCAAAAAGCAATTGAATTTCATATATGTGCAAATTAATGATACATGATATGCAAGGAGTAACTACTCACAATCCTACATGAAACTGGTCACAAATGACACCAGTTTATAAGGCTCTAAATCTTAGAAATTATAAGTAGGTTGCCAAAATTTCAGGTCGAGTCTATTCGTTCAGCTAAATTAAACATTAACTCGTAGATATGCAATAAGACAAAGCTAAAAAGTTAACAGTTTAATGCAAGGCTTTAAGCAAAAAGACACACATAGTGCAGTTTCATCATGGAAATCTTCCGTTCCGACTCAACCTATATGCTGAAATAAACGTGAATTTTTTTTGAATTTTAACAAATTTTCAATTTTATTTAATTTTTTTTTGAATTTTATAATTTTTTTAAGAATAAAAGACAATGCATACATAAATTAGACGTGATAACAGAAATGCAATAAAAAACAATATGCAGACACAGATATGGATGCATAACCTCCCCAAACCAAACCGTACAATGCCCTCATTGTACCAAAACATGGAAAGGAAATGCAAACTGAAAGAAAAAGAGAGTAAATGCGGAAAACTTACAAGATACACGAATAAGGGGACCTCCCCAAACCGACCATGAATATGGGAGGTTGCTAAAAGGCCCGGAAAACCGTCTCAGGAAGCTAATCCAAGTCAAAAACACTCGATAGCAGATGAACAGTAGTCGATCGAGTGAAAAGGGCATTCACAACTGCTCGATCGAGAGGAAAAATAGTCGATCGAGTAGTTCTCTTTTTGCAGTTGCTCGATCGAGTAGAAAAACTACTCGATCGAGTGGGTTTATCAGCAACAGTGCTCGATCGAGTAGAAAAACTACTCGATCGAGTGGTTCTCAGCGTATACCTGCAAAACGCAATGAAAAACAGCCCGCAAACTAACTAAACAAGCATACTTAGAAAGTCTATGGTATAAAAACCATTTATTACAACTAAGATTAAATAAAATGCAAAAAAAAATTCTCCGGGTTGCCTCCCGGTTAGCGCTAGCTTCAGTTAGGTCCCAGCTCGACCTTCTTTTTCTCATCCAACACCACAAATCATTGGCCCACTACTAGGCCTCTGACTGGACGCGGTAGCTTCAGCAATCGTCAAGCGGACATCCGGCCTCCACAGCTTGGCAATGTAAGAACAACAGCTTCCCACAGCATTTGGGTCCCAAACTATTGTCTCATTACGCAGCTTCCTCCTAGACGGTGTAGCCTTATCAACACCTCCTCCTGGGTCGTCTATCCTGGCAGTTCCGGATTCCAGACTCGGAGCCCCCATCTCACCTCCCTGGTCTTTGAACTTGTCGCGACCTGTAGAAAGAGAAACAAACAAATGTTCCTCCAATTTGCTCCCAGAATGGGGTGGAGGTGTCATAACAGCTGCAATAAGTGACACACTAGGAATATCAGACAGAATATCAATGGAGTCTACAAGGGGAATATCAATGCAAGGTATGATAGGTATGGATTCCCTAGGGTCATCGAACTTAGTAAAAACCAAGTCCTCTCCTCCGACCTGAAAGGTAAGTGTCCCAACCCCGACATCAACAATTGCGCCAGCAGTGCACAAAAATGGTCGTCCCAAAATAACGGGAACATTGCGGTCTTCGGGTATGTTTAAGACAATGAAATCTGCGGGAATATAGAAATTCCCGATCCTAACAGGTACGTCATGTAAAGCTCCTTTGACCCGTACATAAGAATGGTCAGCTAGCTGAACAGTCATTTTAGCGCGTGTGAAATTAGTCAACCCAAATTTCAAGGCAAGAGACAAAGGTAAAATGTTGACATTAGAATTGAGATCACGTAAAGCATTATCAAACGAATGGGTCCCTATTAAACACGGAATAGGAAAACGACTTGGGTCAGACATATTAGGAGGGGTCCCATTCCGAAGAAGTGTGATACACTCTTCAGTCATAGCTACATTCATTATCGTCTCACTAGCATCCTTCTCGGACCAATCAATTTGAGAAATAAAATTAGCATAAGTAGGTACCTGAGTGATCATCTCATCGTAATGAGCAGCGACATTGAAAGCTCGTATGCGGTCCAGAAATCTACGGTGTGGCAGCAATCGTTGTGGATAAGGAACTTGAACAGAATAGGAGTTGACCGTATGTTCCTTTGTATCGTCACTTGGAATAGGCGTTGGTGACAATTTAACAGTTTCCGCAGCTTCTGGGGTTGATCGAGCATGTCTATTGGTCGATCGAACTGTTTCCCCTTCGTCTTCAGTCGATCGAGCAGAATTGTTGCTCGATCGACCACTTTCCTCCTGAATTCCACTCGATCGAGCAGATTTACTAATCGATCGAGCACCTTCTCCTGGAAAATCACTCGATCGACCAATGTTAGTCACTCGATCGAGTGATCCCTCCTGTACAAGGCTTAAATCTTCGCATAAACTCTTGAAGTACGATAGGAATTCGTCATCCGAGTCATAGAAATCATTCTCAACATTGGGTGACACGGGTTCTTCATGAGACGGAATGGTGTCGGTGTTGATAGCATACACCGTCTCACATTGCTCTTGCTCGGTAATTAATTGATCACACCGAGCTTCTAGCTTCTTCATACGGCTATCAATTTCCGCACCAGAATTATGACACTGTAGTGCAAGTGCCAATATCAGTGACTTAACTTCTTCAGCCTCATCATTCCTAGCAAGTGGGGGAATTGGTTGCGGTGAGAAAGAATAACAAGGTGGTGGGTAACCTTGTTGCAGCAACGGTTGTGGTCTAGGCCTCGTTGGAGGAGCAGCGTCGTAATGATTACCACAACCCCAAGATTATTTCCTCTCCTAATTAGTAGATCTTTCAGTTTGAAGCTCAAACTGGGCAATAAGTCGAGAGACGGACGTCATCTTGGCAAAAGAGTCGAAGGTACTCAAGCCTTCCCTACGACAATCTCTTTCTAAAATCTGTCAAATAGACCTGTAGGACCTATCAAAACAGCACTAAAGAAAAAGATAAGGATGGCCTCAAGGTACGTAGTCTTCCCTTGAGGTGAAAAACAAACAAAATAAAACAGATAAAAAGTGTCGCCTCCCCGGCAACGGCGCCAAAGTTTGATACGGTCGTTTTGTACCAAAAATAAATACCTAAGTTACTACTAACAGAAGTCAGCGGTAAGTAGGGTCGATCTCCACAGGGAGGCTAAATTGTTATCTATATGTTTAATTCGGTCTGTGTGGGTGTCACAGAAATGAGGGCTTTAATTGTTGAACTAAGCTAATGAAGCTAAGGCAAGAGAGAAATGAATGTAAGAAATTAACAGAAAGATAAAGGAATATGCTAGGAGTCGGTCTACCTTGGCAGCTACACTGTCGGGTCAACTGAGTCGATTAAACTATTGATAAAAAGAGCTATAGTCGTCACCTTTCGGTCCTTAAACCGCCCTAGGGTCTCCTAACTTAGCTTTCGCCCTAATTAGGTATTACCCATTGTAATTAAGCAAGCCTTCCCTTCCAATCTTTCGATCCAGGTCGGGGTTAACTAGATAAATTGGTTTCCTGCATGCATACATTCAACCTAATAACAATTAAATTGCCTAATACAATTCTTATCGCAAGACTAATCTAATCAAGTCAAACCTATCATATTACTACCACGGCTTCCCTAATCCTAACATACAAAGGGGATTTAGCTAGACATGGAAATAAGGAGAACTAGAATAAAAGAAATGAGAACAATAAACATTAAATTAAAGAGAGAAGGGAAGAAAGAATTACTAAATTAAAAGATCCGGAAATGAAGAACAAAAGTAACAGTAGCCAAAGTAACGTAATAAAAAAGTCAGGGGGAGAAAAAGAGAGAGTTTTTTTTGTCGTCCTAATCTTCCTATTTATAAGAAAATAGGATTTGCTAAACCTAATTAACGGAATTAAAGCTAAAAAGCCCAGCCCATAGCGAATCCACTCGATCGAGTGGAATAAAACCACTCAATCGAGTAAACTCACCTAAAACCTGCTCGATCGACTGAATTAGTTACTCGATCGACTAAAGGCTATTATTGAACTGGTCGATCGACCAGAAAAACTACTCGATCGACTATTTATTCATCCTAAAATCACTTGATCGACTAGAAAAGCACTCGATCGAGTGGATCTTGACTTCAGCAGCTCATAATTCACGTTAGCTTGACTTTAGCTCGTCCTTTTAGCTCCCGAAACACCTTCACGCATCCCAAGACAGCTATAATTCCCGCTCCAAATCCACTCTTCCTCCAAATGCATGCAAAACGGACGGTAAATGGCTTGATTTCACTACTTTATGGTCCATTCCTGCAATTAAGACAAAATACACCAAAGTAGCATATTCGGGGCATTTCGTAGCATAAAACCACGATAAAAGCATAGAAATACGTGCATAAAATAGGCTAAAAAGACTATATAAAATGCACGTATCACACTCATTTCCCTATAAATACCCCTCAAATGCCCCCATTTGAGAAGTTACGCGAGTGTCCGCCCCCTCTTTTCTCCCTTAAAATTCTCGACTCGACTTCTTAAGTCACAATCCGACGCGTATTTACGACCGACCGATCGTAAATACAAGCCTGACACATTGTTTGGTACCGTCATCGTGCATTAAATCACTTGACCGACCACTTCGACCACTACACCGTCACTAATCTTAAAACACTTTTTTTACTTACCAAAACGGTTTTAAACCGAGTTTTTTCCGACCAAACGAGTTGTTACACTTACGTCGGTCACTCGCCATAACCAAACATGTAAGTATGGGGTGTAAAAATCCTTCTTTTATTATGTTTTTATTTGTTTCATGACTATAACATGCTAAAACATGCATAATATGAACCAAAACATGGAATAAACGAGCCAAAACTGATTTTTGGCCTGAGACAGAAGCCCCATGGTTCGCCGGCTTGCCTGCGCCTCAATGGGGTGTCCAGGTCAGAAATCAACCGTGTTTGTTCTCGTCATTTCCCTTTAATTCATTTTCATATTTACAATCGGTTTTTACTATTTCGAATATTTTCGAACCTTTTTATTTCATTTTATTTGTTTTAACCATAATACATTTTTCACCCTTGGTTCCTCATACCATGACGGTTAAATCCGTATTTCGGTGATAATATTTGGTTAATAACATTTAAAAGGTATTTTAAAGCCTTTTATTTCATTTTTGGGAGGTATTTTAAAGCCTTTCATCATTTCTTTACATTTTCAAAACAAGCATATTAGTCACCTAACACAAAGTCATCCTTGGTTCTATATACCATGCCGGATTTTAACCCGGGTACGATGATGAGTATCGACTAATGATATTCAAATGAACTTAAAACAATTAGTTCATAATTTTTTTCAAAACTATTCATGTCAAGCTTGCCAAGTCGAACCCGACACCGAATATCAACAAAATAATGATGATTATTCGAGTCTCGTTCCTCAAATCAACAAATGCGGTCTAAACGACCCTTCAAACCAAATCGGGTCAAATACCCATTTTTCAATACGTTTTATAAACGTTTTTCAAATGGTCAGAACGCGTCTTAAATTGTTGACTGACCCGTGCCTAAACAGGCCCTTTTCCTTATCATTTTCAAAACCAGGGGAGACCCCCTTGCATCGCCAACAGGCTCGCGCCTCATATGGTCGCCAGTGCGGTCTCATTCCCTCTTCCGCATTAGTCAAGGACGATCCCGACTCCGGTTAGCCCGGATATAGGACGGATCAGATGACTATTTACTCATTGCAAAAATCATATTTGCAAAATGCTTTACTAAGACAAATGGATCACGTTATGCACCATAAACCTAATACGGTAAATGGATGTTTAATTTCCGTCTTGCATGCAAATCAACCGTTAATCCAACTCGACATCTTATGCTTGATACTTGGATTAAATCAACCGACTTAGAAAGCTCTCACATGTTAGGTTTAAATTATTGGATGCGCATTCATGCATTTAAACCGTTTTATCAACTTTTGCATTCAACCAACCAAGATCGATCGGTAGAGGCCGCTACATGGCGGGATTGGGTGTCTGATTAAAGGGCTTCCCAATACGTACCTTCACCTCTTACTCAGAAACTTTGGATAGTGGACGACCTTATCCAGGGCGTACGAGAGTCATTCTAGAGGTAGGATGCTAAAGAGGGACGATTCCTTATCTTTCGTACCTATGTCAAACCCTGCTTTGTGCTTCGTTTGACCGAGGTATAATGTGGATTCGAACGGGTTCCAAGCATCCCACAAATGCTTGGTGGCGACTCCGAACATCTCTAATCGTTTCGAGACCCTTACCGAGACGAAACCGACCGATCTAAAACGATCCGGTCGAAAGCATTTTTACGCCGCCGAGCGTGGCTTTCAAAAGACCGTTGTATGTCCATAGATCGGCTGGGCCTGTAGGTGGCTACGTCCACAGATTGGCGACTCCGATGGGGAAAACTAGGACACTTACGTCTTTGTAATCCCTAGATGGTGAGACTCGAACGAGGTCTTGGTTGGAATGCATTAATTGATATTACGGTCACGGTCGGGTTCCTTGTCCGGGCCCACAACCGAACCCTTTATCGACCAATTGGCTCGTCTCGTCGGCATGAGTTTTTCATCCCCGCGTTTTGAATCCCGATTGAGTCAAGCATACCATTGAAGTTAAACATTTTTGTTTCGTCAAAGAGCTTTCATCACTTTCGAGCACGAGGATAGGGCACCCTCCTTACACATTTTGTTTGGATTGGTATCCCTCTCGCAAATCGGGGTTTGATTGCTTGGTGTGTAACCCACCCTCCTAAGCCAAAACCTGTGTCAGCATAATGCATAATATAATGAACTGTGAGTGCTTATAATGGCCGTTATAATGGCCGTTTCAAACCTCGGTCTTTCGCCGACCGTTGCACGCTTCAACACGCCTTTCTAGGCCGTCGTAATGACGATTTTCAAAACCCGGTTTTTATAACCATTTCAACACGCCTTTCTAGGCCATCGTAATGACGATTTTCAAACCCGGTTTCTATAACCATTTCAACACGCCTTTCTAGGCCGTCGTAATGACGATTTTTAAACCGGTTTTTATAACCATTTCAAACACGCCTTTCTAGGCCGTCTTAATGAAAATTTTCAAACTCGGTTTTTTACAACCATTTCAAATCACCTTTTCACGCCGTTATGATCGCCGCGTCTAGACACGGATTTTAACCCATCTCGCGCCGACAATGGCTCTTTCAAAACCCGAGAAAAGCACACACCCTTTTCTCGAGACACTTTCGAGATCCCGAGGACCATGCACCGTCCCCGAGACCTCTTCAAACATTTCAAACTCGATTTTCAAAACATACAATTTTGAATTTCAAAAACCATCTTGGGAAACAATACACTGTTTTCCGAGCCGATTCAAACTCAAAACCGTCTTTTGCAAATAAACTTAAGACAACCCTTTCAATTGACCGACTTACGGAGATCTCTATCTTCGGAAGCCGTCCGCAAAGTGACAAATGAATCTTTTTGAAAATTTCTATTTTCGAAAACTTCAGTCCACCATTCCAATTCCGCCTCGTGTCTATCGAGTCGAAGCAAACGTACTTATGGATCTTTACTTATGAGTCGTCTCGCCACGAGACCCGTCCAATGGCGTCGCGCCGTTATGTTGGACACGTGTTAAAAGTTCAGTCAACACCGTCACGTCATAAATCGAGTCAGCACCGAGGGACCACACACGATCACCCTCGTCTTTTTAAGTCTGATCTTTGTCTCGTCCTTGTGTTATCTGCGTTCAGTCTTTGAACCGTGTCGGATTGAGTTGTAATGTGAGCCCTTTTTCTGCCTCAGAGTCATGGCCCCGTCTTCAACTTCGTCTGTCAATAACAACAACAACAACAACAACAATGATAACAACAGAGATGTCACGACTAATCAGCTAGCCAGCCTGCTCACCGCTCTTAAGGTCACCATGGATCGCGTCGAGACCCGTATCGACGCCCTGAAAAATAAAGAAGCTGGAGAACATAACACTCCACCTCTGACTGAAATTGAGAAGAGGCTAAAGCTCTTGGAAGAACAGCTCCTAGCCCGGGGTAACAATATCCACCTTGAGAACAACCGAAGGTTCGAACCTGTTGGGGATCAATTACCTGACAACTTTACCCTAACTGATGTACCTAAGTTCAAAGGAGTGGAGGACCCGCTTAATCATATTCGTGCCTTCAAAGAATACATGGCCATTAAAGGGGTCAAACAGGAACTTTTCACCCGGATCTTTCCGTCCTCTTTGGAACCGATCCCTCGTCAATGGTACTACTCCCTTGATCCGAAAAACCTTACTACTTGGGATGAGGTCGCAGTTGAATTCGCCAAACAATACGCCGATAATGTTGAAATCCAAGCCAATACCCGTACTCTCGAGGTTCTAACCCAGAACGATAAAGAGGGGTTCACCAAGTTCTTAACCCGTTGGAGGAGGGTAAGTACTCAGCTGGTCAGCAAGCCGAGTGAATCAACTTTGGTGGAAAAGTTCGTCAACAATCTCCGCCCGGTGTATGCCAACTTAATGAGGTACCAAAATATCAAGACCTTCCAGGATCTACAAATTCTGGGGACACGCATTGAAGTGACCTCCGAAAGGGTGTCTTGGCCAAGACCACTGGCAGAGGCTACCAAGGATCCACCTCAACCGGGTCTCACCCTTACGGCCAAACGAACAAAATTGATGAAGTCAACCTCGTTGAACCATCTGCTAAGAGAGATGAGCGCCCCCAGAGAGTGTTCACAAATATAGGGTCAACTTATGCAAGTGCCCTGAAGAGGCTCATGGACCAGGGAAAGTTGCAACCAATCGGACCCACCCCGGATCCGACCGATGCTAAGAAATCCCGCTTCTGGAACCCCAATGCCTATTGTCAGTACCATCAAGGGAATTGGCATGATACAGAAACCTGCTTCAAACTCAAACACATCATCCAAGACATGATTGAGAAAGGGGAATTGCCTTTACCCCCGCCGACTAAGCCAAACAACAAAACAAATCCTCTGGGAATCCACGCCATCTCCAATGATGAGCCAAATCTGAACTGCTCACACCTCATCCTGCCGGTTGATGATGAGGTGAATGCCTTGGAGAAAGATCCCTCGGACGGGATATTTGTGTTCAGTGCCGCCACTATGCTCACCATGTTCCAACAGGTTGAGGAAGCCATAGCCAGTCTCTCCGAGAGGATCACCCGACTTGACGATGCATACCGTCGACTTATCTTCAATCCTCCACCACCACACCCGAGGGAGAGTCCCCCGAGCGCCCAAAACTCCCTCACCAGGATGGATTGCTCCCGCGACCATTCTGGCATGCACCCCACAATAATCACCCTCACAATAATCAAACCCACAAAAACTACCCTCACAAAAATATCCCTCACAAAAACCGCCCACCAAGAAATACCCCTCCAAGGTGCCTTCGAGATCCTGAAATCAACGGCATCTGGAGAGACAACGTTGAAGATGTCTACCTTGTCCCAGAGAAAGAGAAACGGGCGAAAGAGATCGGACACCTTACCCGGTCCGGACGCCCCTATCAAAACCCGAACAATCCAACGGTCGTTCCAACAACAAACAACAAAGTTGTCCCGGAAGTAGACACTCAACCAAAGGCTCCTGAGAATTCAATCCTCAAGCAGCTTCAGAAGGCAAAAGCCGAGATCTCGATTTGGCAACTGATCGCGACATCCTTTGAGCATCGACAGGCTTTGCTACAGGCTTTGGGAAAATTAACGGTCCCCTCCACCTCTTCCCCTAAAGAAATAGTGGCACATATGACAAGGGATTCCCCTGACTTGAACAACCCAGTCGTCTTCTCTGACGAAGATATCCCTCCCTTCGGAGCCAATCATAACCTTGCCCTGTACATTACCGTACAATGTCTCAAGAAGAATGTACCCATGGTCCTTGTAGATGACGGATTCGCGGTAAATGCCATTCCCCTCAAGACTGCTCACAAGCTGGGTATTAAGGAAGCTGATTTGGTCCCAACAAATCAAGGAGTACGCGCCTACGACGGCACTCGTCGCAAGGTCGCGGGGCTCATCACTCTGACTGTCGCAACCGGACCACTGGAAAGGCAAACCAGTTTTCAGGTGGTCGACATTAACACCTCCTTCAATATGCTCCTGGGACATCCCAAGATTCACGCCATCAAGGCAGTTACCACGACTCTCCACCAGAAAATCAGGGTCCCCTTCAACGGGAAAGCAATCACAATTCCTGCTTCCCCGTTCAGTCGTCATGAGAAAGGGAATAGCCTCCCAAACCATTGAGGAGGATGACAATGAAATGTGGGGTTTCCAAGCTGTGAATGCCATAACTGATAAATAAACACCCTTTGATTGTGACCCATTTGCCAACCTCACAGTCAACCGCATCATGATGCGACAAGGTTACTTCCCGGGTTTGCCCCTAAATCCACTGAAGAGCACCTTACCTCCCTTGAAACAGGCTAAGGTCCCCAACATTCCCTTCGGACTGGGATATGAGCCTACCGATGAAGATATCCAGGAGATGAACCTCCTAGTTCGAAAACGCAAGAAGCACGGAGTTATCCTCTATCCCTATCATCTGACCCTCAATGGATAATTTGTCCCCGAGGGAGAATCAGAGCTCTACCATGGCTTTCCGGAGCCGATCTACGACTCTGTGGCCAAGGCCAGATACCCGGGTGTAGAAGTCTTCCAGGATTGCTACTTCATCCCCGACAACGCCGAAGCTGCATCAACTAAGTCTAAGCCGTCGTCATGCCTCGATGGACAAGTTGTCACCCTCCTCTTTGGAGAGGATAACATTAAGAACCTCGACTATGAGGACATTATCAACATCGCCCTGAAGGACAATCAGTTTGACCCAACTGCCTTGATCTCTGACACTGACCCGGAGAAACCTACGCAATGCTAGAGGAAAACCATCAAGTGGACCGATCGCCAAGGCCGCATTCTCAAGATCACAACTGGAGAAGGTCCTATGTTCAAAGAAGGAAGTGGAGAAGAATCTGAATCTGAGTCGGAGTCGGAGTCAGGGTCTATCATAGCTCCTAACACTCCTGGTGTCCCACTCAAGGTCCCCTTCCCACTGTTTTATCACAAGGTCGTCGCTGATTCAGAGGCTGAGTCTACTAGGGTCACCCCCACTCCCATAAAAGGTGACAACCTAGAGCCTGTTCCAGGGGCCACCTACTCTGTTGCATCGTCTCTGACTGACCATGAGATGTCTGTCCTCTCCGAGCTTTTCGCTCGTGTCAACTTAATGAACGCTAAGTTTGCTTATGACTCGTCTCAATTTAACTGCAATGCAATTCTGAATGATTATGAGGAATTTGACTTGAGTGACTACCCACCTCACCTAGCCAAAGAACTTAACAAACGGGAAACCAGAACCCCCATCATTGGGGAGACCGAGCCTATTAACGTAGGAACCGACAACACACCTCAAGAACTTAGGATAGGGATAACCCTGGACCTCTCGTAAAGACAACAGTTCATTGACCTCCTCCACGAATACAAGGACGTGTTCGCCTAGTCCTACAGAGATATGCCTGGAATTGACAGAGAAATTGCAGAGCACCGGATACCCATTAAGCCCGGAGCTAAACCCGTGAAGCAAAAGCTACGCCGGATGCGCCCTGAATGGGCCCTGAAAATCAAGGAAGAAGTGGACAAACAATTCAAGGCTGGTTTCATCAAAGTGTCAAAATACTCTGATTGGGTGGCCAACATTGTGCCCGTACCAAAGAAAGACGGAAGAATTCGGGTTTGCGTCGACTTCAGGGACCTGAACAAGGCGAGTCCAAAGGACGACTTCCCTTTGCCACATGTTGACATTCTGGTGGCCAATACCGCCGAGCACGCTCTCCTATCATTCATGGATGGGTATACTGGGTACAACCAGATTAAAATGGCTGAGGAAGACATGCATAAGACTGCGTTCACTACCCAGTGGGGTACATACTGCTACACGGTCATGCCCTTCGGCCTTATCAACGCCGGGGCAACCTATCAAAGAACCTCTACCACTCTCCTACATGATATGATGCACAAGGAGGTAGAGGTGTATGTCGATGACATGATTGTCAAGTCAAGAGAACGGGACGGCCACATCAACACCCTTCGGAAATTCTTCGGTCGTCTGCGGAAGTATAACATGAGACTAAATCCTCAGACGTGTGCATTCGGGGTCACCTCCGGAAAACTCTTGGAACATGTCGTCAGCAAAAGAGGCATTGAGATTGATCCAACCAAAATCAAAGCCCTTCAACAAATGCCTCGGCCTAGGAACGAGAAGGAGATTCAGGGATTTCTCGGTCAGGTTCAATACATCAGCCACTCCATTGCCAAGCTCACTATGATTTGCGAACCGATATTCAAGAAGCTTCGCGCCTCCGATCACACTAATTGGGACGACGATTGTCAAAAGGCCTTCGACAGGCTAAAGGAAGTCCTATCCAAACCTCTTGTCCTCATGCCACCTCAACCGGGGATTCCTCTATCCCTATACCTGACTGTTACCAACACGGCCATGGGAGCTATGCTAGCACAAACAGTCGGCATCGAAGAACGAGCCATCTACTACATCAGCAAAAAGTTCATCGAATACGAGACAAGGTACACCCAACTAGAAAAGACATGCCTTGCCCTAGTATGGTCAACAAAGAAGCTGCGGCATTATATGCTCAGCTACACGGTCCACATCTACTCCAAGATGGACCCGGTCAAATACATCTTCGAAAAACCCGTACTAAACGGAAGGCTGTCTAGGTGGACACTCATGCTGTCCGAGTTTGATCTCAAGCTTGTACCCCTCAAGGTTATCAAGGGAAGAGCAGTTGCCGATTTCCTAGCAGAGAATCCCGTCAACGAGGATCCAACGACCGACACATGGTCACTTCCTGACGAAGACATCCTTTGTGCCGATTCCGACGCATGGGACCTATACTTCGACGGTGCATCTAATCTGAGAGGCTTCGGGGTAGGAATCCTTCTAATATCACCGAAGGGAGAACATGTTTCGATCTCGGTCAAGCTGGACTTCGCCGTCACCAAGAATGCCGCTGAATATGAAGCATGCCTCAACGGCCTACAAGCAACCATCACACTTGGCATCAAGACACTGAGGGTCCACGGCGATTCCTCGCTCATCATCAATCAGGTGTCCGGATTATGGAAAATATGAAGTGACAGTTTAGCTCCCTACCGAGCAAAGATCAATCAAGAGGCTAAGTTCTTCGACCAAATCGACTATTTCCACTTGCCACGAGAGGAAAATCAATTTGTTGATGCCCTGGCAAAACTTGTCGCGCTCGTCAACATACCTGACGACATGACATCGATGCCCCTATGTGTCGAGAGAAGGAGTGAGCCAGCTCACATTTGTGCCATCAACGACGACGAGGAAATCCATGATGAACCTTGGTACCAAGCCATCCTTAACTACAAAACCAAAAATGAATTCCCTCCCAACTCTGATCAAAGAGGACAAAGCGCCATCCGTTTACTTGCATCACAATTCGTGATAAACCAAAATCAACTCTACAAAAGAACACCCCAAGGGATTCTCCTCCTTTGCATTGACCATCACAAAGCCAAAAAAGTCATGGGAGAGGTCCACGACGGAGAATGTGGCCCTCACATGAGCGCAATGATGCTTACCCGGAAAATCATGCGGCTAGGTTACTACTGGATCACCATGGAAGCAGATTGCCGTAACTACGTCAAGCATTGCCACAATTGCCAAATCTTCACCAACATACAACACATACCGCCATCCCTTTTATACACAATGACCTCACCCTGGCCTTTCTCAACCTGGGGCATCGACATCATCGGGAAAGTCAACCCGGTAGGCACCAAGGGGCATTGTTTCGTCCTCTTCGCCATCGACTACTTCACCAAATGGGTGGAAGCGCAGTCATATGCAGTCTTGACCACCAAGCCAGTGGCCAAGTTCATCCAAAACAACATCATCTGCCGATATGGGGTACCCCATGAGATCATCAGCGATCAAGGCTCTCACTTCCGGGCGGAAACTCAGGCCTTGCTGGACAAATACAAAATCAAACGACATTGATCATCCCCCTACCGTCCCCAAACCAACGGAGCGGTCGAGGAAGCTAACAAAACTCTTGTCACCATTATCAAGAAAATGCAAGACAATTACCACGATTGGCCGAGCAAGCTCCCATTCGCACTCTGGGGATACCGAACCTCCATTCGAACACCGACACGCGCCACACCCTTCTACCTAGCATATGGTATGGAGGCAGTTCAACCGGTAGAGTTAGAGGTCCCTTCTCTACGCATCCTACTGGAGAGTCAAGTCCCCGAGGAGGAATGGACCTACCGAAGGTACGAGCAACTCACTTTTCTAGACGAACGACGGCTCAACGCCTTGCATAACGTCCAGCTATACCAACGACATATACAACGAGCATTCAACAAGAGGGTCAAACCCAGGAACATTAAGGAGGGAGACTTGGTCCTTAAGTCGGTCCGAGCACCGCTACCCGTCGATCCGAGGGGAAAATTTAAACCCAACTGGGCCGGGCCATACCTGGTCAAGAAGATACTTTCGGGGGGCGCAGTGAGACTGAGTGACCTAGATGGGGAGGATTTTACAAGCCCGACCAACCTAGACCAACTCAAGAAATACTACCCTTGAACCGTAACAACCAACATCCTAAGCCTAGTTCTACAACTAGGAACCACCTCAACCTTTTTCAAGTCAAGTTCCTCAACGCGTTCTGATTTGATATTGCATGTTTTATCGAGTCTAAGTTGCGGCACCTTGCCCGTTTCAAAGGTCCTTTGATCTGTCAAAAGCAACATCCATTTGCACTAAAACAAAAAACCCCTGAACTATGAGCATGGTTTGATTTCACCTCTTAAGGTGGATACATAGGCAGTCCCTCTTATGCATGAGGGATACAACCACAAAATCCAATCAAATCTACAAAACATTTCGAACTACGATCATGGTTTGATTTCACCTCTTCAGGTGAATACGTAGGCAGTCATTTCTTACACAAGAAGGATACAACCATCCCCATAACCAAAAAACAACCATCCCCATAATAAAAAAAAATATCACCCACATACAAAACATCATCCCCATCAAAAAAGAAAGGGAAAAGCATTCCCCTTTCCCATAAAATAAAACAATAAGCCTTTCTCCCTTCCTACAAAAATCCCGCTTTCCCAAGTGCAAACGTTTAGGACGATTCAAATCGAATTGCCTTTACAAAATGGATGGGAGAAACGAGCGTTCACAATTTTTGACACGAGTAATCCTCTTATTTAATTAATAATGGGAGGGATTACAATTTCAGCAACAAATAAAGCTCGACGAGTCTACAACTTGTCAAACCTAAGGTGTCGACTAAAACACCTCACATAATAAAACTAGCACAAAACACACAATAACTAGCTAGTACAACATAATAAAAATTCACAACAATAATACAACTTAATAATAAAATGGGTAATGGAGGTCTTCACTCTTCCATTTTACCCTTGCCTTTTCCCTCGGGGTACATCTTCCCCTTGTTCTTCTTGTTGGCCCGCCTAGCATGGATTTCCTCTTTGAAACGGATCTACAACGGCAACGGCCTCCGGTCTAGTGCAAGACCCCATGTTCGGCCCAAAACGAGCCCATGCACGGCCCACCATGTTCTTGGGACCCGAGCTTCTCCTCTTTGGTGGTCTCATCACATCAGGGCTAGCTCCATCAACATACTCCTCAAAGAAGGCACGGTTGGCCTTGCCAACCTCTCGATACTTCAAGTCGACGACCTCGTCCTTACGAATTTGGACCTCTCTTCCAAGGACGGAGCTTTTGACCACTTGACATAAGCGAGAGTCACCCATGTCGTGGCAACGGGGTCCGATACCTCCCAAAGCGGCCGAGTGGCCCACCATCTTTCGAAGACCTCCACAAGCTCGGAGTTCCGGAAAACATTCTCTTGGACAAGGGTATCTTGAGCGGGCACCTTTTGTTGACGCCCCATTTGCCTCATGAGCCTTTCGGGATAAATGAAGGAAGCAACCTTCAAACCCACCACCATCAAAGAACGAGGACTAGCACCCGAAGCGGGCAACCTCGTGAAGGACCTCAAGTGCCACCATGGCACCACCCAACGGAAGTGAGGACCACCCTCCTCCGCCAATCTTGCGGCCCAATAAGCCTCGGTAGAAGCAAAACTATCCGAGTACAATTTCTTCCTCATGGTGAGGTGACGGAAGGAATGAGAAGAAGAATCAACCGGAGGCTCTACATACCTTAGCCTCTCCAATAGCCACACTTGAAGGATCCTTGGGGATCCGAACGAAGGAGCTTCTCCACAAGAGCCTTCCTTGTCCAAGGCTTGGATGATCTCGCCAAGCACCAACCACGATGGATCTCTACCATGCTCCATTTGCTCAACCACATGAATAAGGGTCATGCTACCATAACATGTTGGCCCCTCCTTCTTCAAAACATCAACAAAGAGGTACACATGGACAAGGCAAAAGGCAAGAGCCCTTCTCCTAGCCACCTCCAAAACATTGACATCTAATCGGTTTGAAAATATGTTGATAAGAGCCAACATATCCACACCATGAGGAGCAAGGAGGAAGTTGACTTGACTCGTCGACAAACCCAACATGGAACGGAATTTCTCCTTATAGCACAACCGAGTAGGAGGAAGCACCGGAACACAACCCGGCCACCCACCAATGGCTCCAACTTCTTCGGCTAGAGGACAAATTTCACCCTTCGGGAAAACGAAAACATGGTGTTTCGAATCCCAAAACCGAGAACATGCTTCGAGAAATGAGGGTAGCACCTTGACTTGACGGAGCACCAACAATTGACCAACTCCCATGCAAACGATTTGATACTTTTCGGGAGGCGACAAATCCCGGCACCATTGTCGCAATGCATTCTCAAAAGCATCCATGAAATATTTTCGTGGAAGAAGAAGAAGAAGAAGTTTTGTAGAGATGTTTTGTGTTTTGGATGATGAAACAATGAAGCGCAAACATCACTATTTATACAAAAATGATCAGCGCGTTTTTCAGAAAAAGGGGAGAGCTGGCTTCCATCGCCAGACAGCCTGCACCTCTTTAGGCCTTCCCTAGGATTCCCGCTTTTGACTTGTCTCTTTCAAGTTGTGTTTTATCCTGACACCTCAAACCTCCCGGCAGGACGCTCGCGCTTCTTCGGGATAATCCAGGACATTTTGTGTTTCCTCACACTCACATTTCCTTATTTTCGCGCTTTACGAAATCCAACACGGTTTCCATGACGCAACTTTAAACATACGGATTTTTCTTTCTTATTTTTAAGGGGGGAAGGGCTAGTCGCCCCGATCCGTGACGGATCGTTTCCATGTCAGTCGAAATTCCGAAAATGTTTCGCTTTTTTTTCAAAAAAAAAAAACGAAAATTGATAACACGACATCAGTTTTCCTCAAAATTCAAGCACTCGCAAATTCGAGTCTTGACCTTAAAAATCAAATACGCTCGTAAAAATATTTTCTAAAAATTCATCCCTGACGGTTTGAGTTTGAATTTTTCGAGTCAGAAATCAATTTCAACATTTCGATGCAATTTAATTCACGACACGAGTTAATTGCTCAATGTTCAAATTAATTCCTTTTATCTAAAGTGACGACTTGTCGCGGAATTTTCAAATATCATATCATTTCAAATTTCAAATTTTAACTTCAAGTCATCTTGGTTAATTTTTGTTTTTCAATCAAATGCTTTTACGTGTTTGCGTTTATGTATATGTGCTATCAAGGAGTACGCGCCTACGACGGCACTCGTCGCAAGGTCGCGGGGCTCATCACTCTGACTGTCGCAACCGGACCACTGGAAAGGCAAACTAGTTTTCATGTGGTCGACATCGACGCCTCCTTCAATATGCTCCTAGGACGTCCCTGGATTCACGCCGTCAAGGCAGTTACCTCGACTCTCCACCAGAAAATCAGGGTCCCCTTCAACGGGAAAGCAATCACAATTCTTGCTTCCCCGATCAAAGCCGTCATAAGAAAGGGAATAGCCTCCCAAACCATTGAGGAGGATGACAATGAAATGTGGGGTTTCCAAGCTGTGAATGCCATAACTGATGAATCAACACCCTTTGATTGTGACCCATTTGCAAACTTCACAGTCAACCGCATCATGATGCGACAGGGTTACTTCTCGGGTTTGCCCCTAAATCCACTGAAGAGCACCTTACCACCCTTAAAACAGGCTAAGATCCCCAACATTCCCTCCGGACTGGGATATGAGCCTACCGACGAAGATATCCAGGAGATGAACCTCCTAGTTCGAAAACGCAAGAAGCACGGGCCTAAATGACCCTTTCAAATCAAATCGGGTTCAAATACCCATTTTTCAACACGTTTTATAATGTTTTCAAAAGGTCAGAACACGGCATATCACCGTAGGTTAACCCTCGCCTAAAACAGGCCTTTCAATTCTCATTTTCAAAACCAAGGGAGGCCCCTTTACACCGCCGGCTGGCTCGCGCCTCATTTAGCCGTCTGGTACAGGGCCTGTTCCCTTTCCAGTATTAGTCTAGGACGATCCCGACTCCGGTTAGCCCGCATATAGGACGGATCAGATGACTACTTGTTTATTCCAAGTCATATTTGCAAAATGCCTTACTAAGACAAATGGATCATGTTATACACCATAAACGTAATACGGTAAATGGATGTTTAATTTCCGTCTTGCATGTAATTCAATAATTAATCCAACTCGACATCTTATACTTGATACTTGGATTAAATCAACCGACTTAGAAAGCTCTCACATGTTAGGTTTAAATTATTGGATGCGCATTCATGCATTTAAACCGTTTTATCAACTTTTGCATTCAACCAACCAAGATCGATCAGTAGAGGCCGCTACCGCGGGCGGGATTGGGTGTCTGATTAAAGGGCTTCCCAATACGTACCTTCACCTCTTACTCAGAAAATTTGGATAGTGGACGACCTTATCCGGGCGTTTAGAGTCATTCTAGAGATAGGATGCTAAAGAGGGACGATTCTTTATCTTTAGTACCTATGTCAAACCCTGCTTTGTGCTTCGTTTGACCGAGGTATAAAGTGGATTCGAACGGGTTCCAAGCATCCCACAAATGCTTGGTGGTGACTCCGAACATCTCTAATCGTTTCGAGACCCTTACCGAGACGAAACCGACCGATCTAAAACAATCTGGTTGAAAGCATTTTTACGCCGCCGAGCTTGGCTTTCAAAAGACCGATGTATGTCCACAGATCGGCAATTATTGTGGGGTTGATTATTGTGGGGTTGATTATGGTGGGGTTGATTATTATAGGGTTGATTATGGTGGGGTGCATGTCATAATGGTCGCGGGAGCAATCCCTTCTGGAATTGGGAGTTCTGGGTGCTTGGAGGACCCTTCCTTGGGCGTGGTGTTGGTGTTGGCGGGTTAAATATCAGCCGGTGGTAAGCATCCTCAAGTAGGGTGATCCTTTCTGAGAGACTGGCTATGGCTTCATCAACTTGTTGAAACATGGTGAGCATGGTTGCGGCGCTGAATACGAACATCCCGTCTGGGGTGTCCTTTTCCAAGGCATTCACCTCGCCCTCAATAGGCAGGATGAGGTGTGAGCAATCCAGGGTTGGCTCATTATCGGAGATGGCGTGGATTCCCAAGGGGTTTGTCTTGTTAATTGGTTTTGTTGGCGGAGGTGAGGGCAATTCTCCTTTCTCAATCATATCTTGAATAGCGTGTTTTAGTTTGAAGCAAGCTTCTGTGTCATGGCCTTTGCTATGTTTATATTGGCAATAGGTGTTAGGGTTCTAGAAGCAGGTTTACCTTGCTTCAGATGGGTCCGAAGTGGGCCTGATTTGATGTAGCTTCCCTTGGTCCATGAGCCTTTTTAGGGCGCTGGGATAGGTTGTTCCCAAGTTGGTTAATGCCCTTTGAGGACGCTCAGTTTTCTTCGTAGTTGGTTCAAGGAGGTTGACCTCGTCAATTTTTTTGTTTGATTGTAGGGGCGAGATCTAGTTGAAGTAAACCCTTGGTAGCCTCTACCTGTAGTTTTGGCTAAAACGCCCTTGCGTAGGTCATCTTCAATATGGGGTCTCGAGGATTTACAGATCATAGAAGGTTTTGATGTTCTGATACCTCAGCAGGTTGACATAAACTGGACGGAGGTTGTTGACAAATTTTTCCACCAAGGTTGATTCACTCGGCTTACTGACCAATTGGGTGCTCAACCTCCTCCAACGGGGTAGGAATTCGGTGAATCCTTCTCTGTCATTCTGAGTCAAGACCTTAAGAGTGCGGGTGTCGGCTTGGATTCGACGTTCTCGACGTATTATTTAGCAAATTCAACGGCAACTTCTTTCCAAGTGGTAATGCTCTTTGGGTCGAGAGAATAGTATCATTGGCGGGGAATCGGTTCGAAGGATGATGGAAAGATCCGGGTAAAGAGTTCTTATTTGACCCCTTTGATGGACATGTAATCCTTGAAGGCCCAGATGTGATTGAGCAGGTCCTCCACTCCATTGAACTTAGGCACATCAGTTAAGGTAAAGTTTTCAGGCAGTTGATCCTCGACGGGTTCGAACCTTCGATTGTTTTCAAGGTGGATGTTGTTTTCACGGGCTAAGAGTTTTTTTCCAAGAGCTTAAGCCTTTTCTCAGCTTCGGTTAAAGGCGGAGTGTTTTGTTCTCCGGTTTCCATGTTTTCCAGGGTGTTGATACGGGTCTCGACACGGTCCAGAGTGACCTTAAGGGCTGTGAGCAGGCTGGCTAGCTGAGCAGTTGTGAGATCTCTGTTATCATCGTTGTTGTTGTTGGATGAAGTAGAAGATGGGACAATGGCTCTGAGGTAGAAAATGGCTCATGTTACATCCCAATCCGACACGATTTAACGACTAAACGCAGAGAACACAAAAGACGGAAAGACACTTTGGACTCAACGAGACGAGGGTAAATGTGTGTGGTGCCTCTGTGCTAACTCGATTTATGGTGTGACGGTGTTGACCGGACTTTGACTCGTGTTCAACATAATGGCGTGACGTCGTTGAACGAGTCTCGCGGTGAGATGACTCATAAGTAAAGACCCATAAGTACGTTTGTTTTGACTCGGTAGACACGAGGCGGAATTGGAGTGGTGGACTGAAATTTTCGAAAATAGAAATTTTCAAATAGATTCATTTGTTGCTTTACGAACGGCTTCTGAAGAGTAGGGATCTTTAAAGAGTCGACAAGTTGAAAAAAGGTTGTCTTAGGTTTCTTTTAAAAAGACGGTTTGAGTTAGAGTTGCGGTGGCTTTGAAAATGATGTGTTGTTTCCGAAGACGGCTTTTGAAATCCAAAATCGTGCATTTTGAAAATCGAGATTTGAAAGGTGTTGAAATTGTTGTGCTCTCAAGGAGGGTGTGACGTCCTCGAGATTTGAAAAGCCTCTAAAAGGTGTGTTATTTTCAGGTTTGAAAGGGCCATTATGTTGGCGCAAAAGTCCATTATGTCGGCGCGAAACAGTTTAAAATATGTGTCTTAAAACGGCCATTATAATGGCGTAAACAAGTATTTTTGAAACGGTTGTAAAAACCGGTTTTGAAAATTGTCATTACAGGGGCCTAAAAAGGTGTTTTAGAAATGGTTGTGAAAAAACAGTTTGAAAATCGTCATTACGACGGCCTAAAAAGGTGCTTTTTGAAATGGTTGTGAAAAACCGGTTTGAAAATCGTCATTACGACGGCCTAAAAAGGTTCTTTTTGAAACGATCGTGAAAAATCGGTTTGAAAATCGTCATTACGACGTCCTAAAAAGGTTCTTTTTGAAACGGTTGTTAAAACCGATTTGAAAATCGTCATTACGACGGCCTAAAAAGGTGCTTTTGAAACGATTGTAAAAAACCGGTTTGAAAATAGTCATTACGACGGCTTACAAAGGCGCTTTTGAAACGGTTGTAAAAAACGGTTTGAAAATCGTCATTACGACAACATGAAAAGGTATGCAACGGTCGGCGAAAGACCGAGATTTGAAATGGCCATTATAACGGCGCAAGGAGGTGTTTTAAAAGGTTGGAAATGACACAGAAGGACTTAAGATCACACAGCACATAAGCACTCGCAGTTCATTATATTATGCATAATGCTGATACGGGTTTTGGCTTAATAAGGGTGGTTACTGATACGTTCATTTTATATAGTCTTTTTAGCCTATTTTTGCACGTATTTCCATGTACTTTTGTACTGTTTATATTGCATTATGCCCCGAAATGGCTACCTTGGTTCGTCTTGTCTATTTTGCAGGAATGAACGTGGAAGTAGTGAAATCGTACCATTTTCGTCCTGTTTTGCATGCATTTTGAGGAGACGGGATTTTCAGAGTGAGATACTGCATTGGGATGCGTGAAGGAATGGTCTACGAAGCAGTCGGCAATGAGTTTGGAGCTGTTTTGGAGAAAGAACACTCGATCGAAGACTTTTATTAGTCGATCGAGTGGTTTCACAAGCTGAGGAGGTCGATCGAGTAATCTACCTTGCTCGATCGAAATGCTGGAATTCGAGGTTACTCGATCGAGTGATATTTTTACTCGATCGAGTGGTTTGCTTGCTGAAGTCCTCGATTGAGCTATTTCAAACTGCTCGATCGAGTGGATTAGTGTTTCACGGGCCTTAATTAGTCCGTGTTACTTATTTTAGTTTATGGACTTAGTTATTTTCTATTTAAGCGTGTGTTAATTAGGTCATTTAGATCTTCTTATCTATCTTTCACTGCTGAACACTCTGGAACGCTGCTTTCTCTTTTCCCCAAACTCTTTCACTGTAACTTTTGCTTTCGGGGTTATCTTGCTTGGATCTTGTGTTCTTTACGCCGGAATTCTCGCGATTGTAATCTTTTACTCTCCTTTAATCTTAATCTTTCATTTGCTTGCATTAATTCTCTTGTTTAATTCTCTTAATTTCTGCCCTAATCTCTTTTATTCAATTTTATTACAATTTCAATATGTTTGCTATTAGTTCATTCATTATTATTAATCTTGACAATATTGATAGTATGAGTAGCTAATTTAATTCATGTTGGGACTAGGGATCTATGGTAGAATTGTGACGATGTAGTGAATAGGCTAGATTGCTTATTTGTGAGATCCTGTACCCATGGCAATTTAATTGTATTTACCTACTTAGTTGAGTGCACGCTTCTAAGTTACCCTTTAATCTGGTTAAATTTAATCCTGGATCGGAAGATTGGCCTAAATAGACCTGCTATAAACAGTAGACTACCCTGACGAGGACGGAAGTTAAGTTAGTGGAAATCTAGGATAGAAAGTGGACTGGAAGGACCTTTCAACATCCGTCTCATAATGAGTTATCTAGACTATTTGCAGTTGAGTCATTAGGCTACCGTAGTGAACCGAAATCCTGACATGTTCTCTCCTTTTTGATATGCTTATTCTTGTTTTCTGCCCTTTTACTGCTCTTATTTATTTCTCTTTCCCTTAAGCCTTTTTAGTTTAGAAAACCAAATTTACAAACCCCATTTTGTGACCGAATAGATGGACCTTTTACAGATATCTTGCCTCCCTGTGGAGATCGACCCGACTTCCCTAGCTATATAGTTAGTTTAGTTGGTTATATTTGATAGGTATACGAGTGCCCTGTCAAATTTTGGCGCCGTTGTCGGGGAAGCAATAGCCCTATCTGTTTTTGTTTCGTTTATTTTATCCGTCTCAGAGAATTTTTATTCCTTGAGACAGTTCTCATTTATCTTTTTCAGTGCTGTGTATGCCCAGGTCGAACAGATCGGAGTTAGTTTCAGCTGATTCTGAGCCAGAGCGACTGTTTAGGCATAGACTCCGTCTGCAAAGAGAATCACGAAAGGAAGACTTGAGTACTTTCGAACCCGAGCTTCAGCATTTCCTATTTATAGAAGACCAGTCTTTAGGAGAAGACAATCTCAGTTATGTAAACCAACAAGTAAAGATGCCGAATATTGCAAGTCATTCGGTGCCTAAAGCATCTTCTATTCCCAAGGGTTTCAACCTCCAGACTGAGGATGGTAATACTTTTGACATCCGTCCGTCTTATATCAATCTGGTGGAGAGAAATATCTATAGAGGTGTGGCAGGTGAAGACCCGAGGAAGCATATGGAGGTCTTTACGGACTACTGTTCTACTATCCCCGCCACAAAGGGGGTAACTCAAGACAAGATTAAGGAGGTGTTGTTTCCTTTTTCTTTGACTGACTCAGCCAGGGAGTGACTGACTGACTTAGACCGTACGGCCGCGGGTATCACGAATTGGGAGACTCTCGCGCTTGCTTTCTATAAAAGGTATTTCCCCCCGCAACGCACTAATCAGCTGAGGGCAAAGATTACTAGTTTCAAACAGGCACCTGATGAGACTTTTTATGAAGCTTGGTGTCAGTTCAAGAGGTTGGTGAGGTCTCTTCCTCACCATGGTTTTGATCCGTGGTTTCTGTCCAATCAGTTCCACAATGGATTGTACGATGACCACAGAGCTATACTTGACGCCTCATCCAACGGAAGATTTCAAAAGAATACTGGTGATGATAAGGGATGGGCCATTATTGAGGAGATGGCGACCCATTGTGCTGAATATGGGAACCCACGAGACGGTATTCGAACAGTTCACGCGGTTGACACGGCAGTTGTGGCTCAGTTGGAAGCCATGAATGCCCGATTTGATAGATTAGAACTGCAACCTGCTGCAGATCAACAGACGGTTCATCTGTTGACTAGACAGGACACCGTCACATGTGAGAGGTGTGGGAGTAATGACGGTCATACTGCTATTGACTGTCTTACGGAGAAAGAACAAGTCTTGCTTTTCAACAATATAGGCAAGGAGGAGGTTCTTATTATAACAACCAAGGGGCTATCCATCCCAATTTGAGGTGGACAAGTCAAAATGTGCTCAATCCCACTCCTCCACCGCAGCAGCAGCAGCAGCTATATGTCCCTCCTCATAAGGTTCAACAAGGCTTTCAAAAGCCTCCTTCCTTTCCTCCTCCCAATCAAGGTGCATCATCTTCAGGTGGGGTAAGTGAGCTATCTGAGTTGAAGACGATGTTGCAGTCTTTGACAAAGCAGTGGCAGCTAAGTGACCAACAAAAAGACGCATCTATTAAGTCACTTGAAACCCAAGTTGCCCAGTTAGCCGCGAACCAGTCCACGAGGAAGTAGGGTCATTTGCCATCACAAGCCGATAAGAATCCACATGAGACGGTAAATTTAATAAATCTGAGAAGCGGTCGTTCATATGAGGTACCCGAGCTGTTGAATTCAGACCCAAGGAAGAGTATTATTGCTGATGAACGGGTTACTGTTGATGAAAACGAGCTGACAACGAAGAAAATACTCGATCGATTAGTTTCTGGGGGACGATCGAGGAAAACATATGAAGAAAGGACTCGATCGAGTGAAAATGTTGCTCGATCGAGTGAACAGGAAATTGAACAGCTCGATCGAGGAATCCAAACCACTCGATCGAGTGATATTGTTGAAGAAAGAGTTCGATCGAGTGGCATTTTTGCTCGATCGACTATTGCTGATAATGAAGACCTCGATCGAGTGCTTAATCCAGCCGACACGTTGGAAGAAAGAAACAAAGGGCTCGAGATACCTATTACCGTGCCCTTCCCGGGGCGACTACAGAACACGAAGGCCAATCAACAGTTCGGTAAATTTGTCGAGCTCCTGAAAAGCTTGCAAGTCACTGTTCCGTTCGCCGAGTTGCTGACACAGGTACCCTCTTACCTTAAATCTATGAAAGAAATTTTATCACGTAATAGGCATATTAATGATCATGAGACGGTAGCTTTGACCGAGGTAGGGACTGCCCTAGTTCAAAATAAGTTACCTCCAAAACAGTCAGACCCGGGTAGTTTCTCGATTCCGTGTCATATAGGTACCCACGTGATTGATAACGCGTTATGCGATCTTGGCACTAGCGTGAGTGTCTTACCGCTGTCTTTTGCTAAGAGACTTGGTTTGACTAAGTTTAATTGCACGAACATGACTGTACAGATGGCCGACCGTAGTATATCACGGCCGTTAGGTGTCATTGAGGACATACTTGTTAAGATCGGGAGGTTCTTTATTCCCGTTGATTTTGTTGTGCTTGACATCCCCGAGGATACTCACACCCCTATTATTTTAGGGAGACCATTTTTATTCACTGCTCGTGCAGTGATAGATGTCGGGGGCAAGACATTGACTTTCCAGGTTGGGGACGAGGAATTGATATTCCATCAGTCTAAGTCTCGAAGGGCTCCCATGCAAGCTCAGCCTTGCAATGCTCTTTCCTCCACTGACCCTCATATTGACACTCCAGATGGAAATTTGGAATTTTGTGCTGCTATTGTGACCCCTCCGCCTCAGCTTGAGAGCAAAAAGGAGGAGAATTCGTCTGTTTTCCTTGCTGCAGGTACAGATGAAAATGCAGGAGATGTCGAAGGTCATGTTGCGATTGAGATCAATCAAGTTGGGAGTGATAACGTTAAAGCTGGTGAGAAAGGAATAAGGACGAGAAAAGTTTGTGCGTATGTGGACGTCAAATATTCTCCTCCTACTGATTCAAGTACAAGCTCCTGGAGAATGAAGAGGACGGTTAATGTTGCTGAAGTGACGTCCTCCAGTCAGAAGCCCTCCGAGGGGCTACTGATTTGTTTTGATAAGTGAGCGGGGAATGCCCCGTGTAACAAATTGTAAAAACTAATTTTTAATTTCCGTTGAATTTGTTTTATTACGTTTATTAGGACAATTAGAATTTAGACATTTTTAGCGTAGTTAGAAAGACTATAGACTGTTACTTTTTGTATTTCGTATATTGGGATATTTTTGCGACTGTTTTTATGCAGGTTTGGGGAAGTTTTAACGCATCTTGATGACATACGCGAGGAAAAGCACTCGATCGATTACTTTTTGTACTCGATCGAGAGGATATTGCATAAAAAGGGTTCGATCGAGGGTTATGCAGCTGTTCGATCGAGTTGGCAAAATAAGGGAGTTCTCAATCGAGTAGATTTCTACTCGATTGAGTGAATTGGAGCTGGAAGTCCTCGATCGAGTAATTTAAAATCACTCGATCGAGTGAAACTGTTTATAACACGCAGGAAGTGTCCCTTAAACTCCCTATTTTCATTCCTTATTTCATTCTTCTTCATTTTTTCGTCTTCATCATATTAGAACCCCCAAATCCTCCATAATCCTTTGCCCATTACCAAATCAAACACCTACAATTTATTCATTGCTAATTAATCGTCAATTCCCCCTTATTTTCCCTCTGATTATTGTTGATTTTTGCGGTCAATTTGAGGAGTTAGGGTTTGCGGTTTCTTGCTCCAAAATCGCCCAATTTGCTATGTTGTTTGTCGATTAATTTCTTCTTTGTAGGTTTCTCTTATCAAGTAAGTAATTCCTTTACTTCATTGTATTTTAATTGCATTAATTTTGCCTTTTATGATGTAATTTTGGAATTATGGTTTCGGGTAGACGAATTTGGTCGAAATTTTCGACTGTTTTTTGCGAATTCCTATCTACATTGTTGCACTTGATGATTATTGCCCTTACCTCACTGCTTTTTACATGTTTGTCTCGAATTTTTGAGAAAATTTCTGATTAGGGTTCATAACAGTCGATATTTTCGACTGAAATTGGGTTTTTTTTTTCTGCTGTTAATGCTTCATTTGATGTCTGATTACCCTCTACCCCGTCACTGATTATCTGCTTAATTCAAAATTTTGAGGTTAAAATTGGGAATTAGGGCTTGTTCAGTCGACAATTTCGACTGTTTGGGGAAATTTGTAGGTGTTTACTTGTCAATTAATTATCGTTTCCCCTACCTTGCTTGATTAGGATGGACAGTGGCTCGATGCCTTCTTCCAGTTCATCTGTTAGTACGTCCTTATCTGAGACGGTGGTCCCTGCTGTCACCACCGTCTCCACTTCCGCTAGTACCGCAGCTGCTTCTCTTGTGTTCCTTATTCTTCTGCTTTCTCTACCGTTTTGCAAATTCTAGCTCTGTTTCGACCTCTACCTCCGTCACGAATCCACTTTGCTAGCACTGTTGCTAGCTCTTCTTCCTCCGTGACGGTCTCTGCTGCTTCTTATGTTGCAGCTACGCCCGATGCCAATTATGGTGACCACCCTGCTGCGTGGTCACCCGCGATCCTGTTGCACGGCGGCTCTAGTTCCTCGTCCCGTCGGAGGACGGGCTTCTACTTCGGGTTCTAGAGGTCGGGGTCGTGCACGAGCTACACCTGTTACTGGCCGTGTTACCATCCGAGGGGACGAATCCCTCGATTCGCACCCCGAATACCCCCAGGTAATTTTTGTTAACGGTATTCATCGCACAAGATTTTTTGCTTTAGCAGACTGTGACTTTCTCCCGACTCGTTTTTTGTGTCGTTCGTCACTTTAGAGGCTTGGTATCTACGAGCCGGTGTATGAGATTCTGAGGGGTACGGGGATGGCTGGACTTGTGACCATGAGTGCCTACACTTTCAGGGAGCTGACCCTTGAGTTTTTCTGCTCCTTTACCTTCTCCTCCGGGGCACACGACGCTGCCCCTACTTGTGCTTCTGTGTCTTTCCGGTTGTACAACCGGACTTTTTCTATGACTTTGGAGGAGTTTGGTACTCGACTTAGCCTTTCCTTTAGGGGCGCCACTGCCGCCCCTAGGAAGGTCCTCCGTCAGCTTTGGCGGACTTTGGCACAGACCTCTTTCGAGGAGCGACGTCTCGCTCAGGTCCACCTTCCCACTGCCCGTTACTTCCTGCGACTGATGGGAAGTACTATTTTTGGCCGAAAGGAGCCAAACAACATCACTAACACCGAGCTTTCTATTCAGGGCGGATACTTGAACATTGACAGCGAGGGCCCCTTTACCCTCAACATTGCTTACTTGACCGCCCAGTACTTCCAGGCTCAGGGGGAGAAGACCACGGGCACCATTGTCTGTGGTGGCATAGCCACCTTCCTTGCTCGTTCTCTCCTCCCTGCCTTACCTCGTGACTTACAGTACATACCAGGAGATAGGTTCCTGGACCGAGCATCTATGTTGTCCATGACTTGGCTGACTTCTGACCACCGGACTTGGAAGATTAGTGGTTCCTTGTTCGTCGACCTTCCTTACACCACCCTTCCTCGTCTCGTCCCCTTGCCCACTGTCGCACGGGGTGTCTTACCACCACCATTACCCATGTACCACCTATCGCTCCGACCACCTACTACCTTGCCCGCTTCTAGGAAGCGGCGTCGACTTGAGACCGGAGAGGGATCCACACCTCCTACGGGTGGCCAGACTTCCACGGCCACTCCTACCCCGATCCCTACTCCTACTCCTACTCCTACTCCTGCGCCCGACCAGGCACAGCCGGTTCTTCCGGCTAATTTTGTTTGTCCCCCACCCTTTGAGGCGTCTGCGGTCATGGACCAAGGACGCCGTGATGCTTGTTGCTTGAGATGGCAGAGAGACAGACTCGTATGGAGAGGGACATAGCTCTCTCTTTGTTCCCTCTGTACGAGTATCACATGAGGCGACACCGTCCGATCCCAGAGGGTTGGCCACACCCTTCCTTCTACCGGTACCCAGCTGAGGGGTACCCGGAGTCTGCTAGTGAGGAGGACGAGGACCTAGTGGCGGCCACAGCGAGAGCTCAGGAGGAGCAGAGGAGGCGGAGAGAGCAGGAGGCGGACCCGGACTACACTATGACGGTGGAGGACGTGACAGAGGAGGCTGACGAGTAGCCACTGGTCTACTCACTTCCCCAGTTTTCAGGCTGGTTTGGGGAAATTCGTGTTTTGTATGTACATTCTCGCTCTTTTATTTCTTTTGTCTCCTTTTTATTTTATTATTTTTCATTTATTGGTTGTATATTCCCGTTCCCCTGTATACATCTGCTGGTGTATGCTGGAGGACAACGAGGGCGTTGTCCGTTTTGGTTTGGGGAGGGTAATGCATCCTTTGAGTCTGCATTTGCATTTGTTTTGCATTCACGTTTCTATTTTCAACTTGCATTGTATTTATTTATTTCATAAAAATTCAAAAATCCAAAAAAAATAGAAAATTTCAAAAATCAATAAAATATTCACGTTTATTTTTGCATATAAGTTAAGTCGGAACGGTTGATTTCCGTGATGATATTGCACTTTAACTTGTCATTTTACTTGAGCCTTGCACTTTCATTGACGGTTATTAGCTGAGTCTTACGCATAATCTACGAGTTTTTGTTCAAATATAGTTGACTGTTTAGACTTGACCTGATAAATTGGCAACCTACTTTACAATTTCTGAGTTTTAGAGCCTTATAACTGGTGACATTCATGACCGGTTTATATAGGAAATGGGAGTAGTACTCCTTGCATAGCATGTTCATCATTTTTGCACTTTTATGACATTCGATTTCTTGTCAAATGCATACATTCGGGTTTGTGGTCGGTGTCACATGCAGGGAGGTGCTTGCAAATTCCCTTTTTCTTACATTTTTCACCCATTTAGCTCCACTTAAACCAAATTTAGCCTTTTTTACCCATTAGCTACATCCAAAACTGAGCATGCCTAGTCAAGCTAGTTTAGTATGTCTTTTGTGGTATGTTTTTCCGTCTGCAAGTTTGGCATGTGTGTATATTATTGGAGTTGGTGGAGGATGAAGGAAAGGAGTATGAGAGTGAAAAAAAAGAAAAAAAAAAAGAGAAAAGAAAAACGTGAAAAGAAAAAAAAATGAAAAAAATGAAAAAGAAGGTGAATCACGTAAGTCAGAGAAAAAGAAAAAAAAAAGATTGAAAAATTTGTTTAATTTCTTTTATTTTATTCATTAAGACGGTATTAAAAAAGGGAAGTTTGTGACCGTCTCACTCCTCTGTTCTTATTCATACATTTTTTAGAAGATAGTGTAATTGGATGGTGAGTTGTGTGCCAAATGAAGGGCACTCGTGTTTATTTTTCAGTCAGTTGAGATTCGGACGGTCTTATATGGTCCTGTTTAGGATCTAGCTTGTCGCTTTTACCTCCACATTTCCATAAATTGTTTTGCCTTTTCTCACCTAAACCTCATTATTCCTATACTATTTGTAAGCCCTCGGCTTTGACGGACATTGTTGGTTGGAATGTGTGCATTAGCACTCGAATCGTCTTTCATTTTTGTTGCATGCATGCTATGTAGGTCGCAGTTTAGGTGAGTGACTGTTTCTCTTTCTCTCTTTTACATATAATTCACCCTTTGCTTCATGAGAGAAGAGTGACCACGTGAGAGTCCGATTTTGTTGGTCTTGCAAGGTCGATAGGTCGGCTTTATTTCTGAACAACTCATAACTCGTTTGCGTATTGACTGCTGTAGCTGTATCCGTTGGTTTTTGTTGAATTAAATTGGTTCAAGTAGATAAGTTATAGCTAGCTCTGGGTTATCATTTCTGTTCCATTAGTTTGCATTTAGTTTACTCGAGGACGAGTAAAGGTTCGGTTTGGGGAGATTTGATACGTGCATTTTATATAGTCTTTTTAGCCTATTTTTGCACGTATTTCCATGTACTTTTGTACTGTTTATATTGCATTATGCCCCGAAATGGCTACCTTGGTTCGTCTTGTCTATTTTGCAGGAATGAACGTGGAAGTAGTGAAATCGTACCATTTTCGTCCTGTTTTGCATGCATTTTGAGGAGACGGGATTTTTAGAGCGAGATACTGCATTGGGATGCGTGAAGGAATGGTCTACGAAGCAGTTGGCAACGAGTTTGGAGCTGTTTTGGAGAAAGAACACTCGATCGAAGACTTTTCTTAGTCGATCGAGTGGTTTCACAAGCTGAGGAGGTCGATCGAGTAATCTACCTTGCTCGATCGAAATGCTGGAATTCGAGGTTACTCGATCGAGTGATATTTTTACTCGGTCGAGTGGTTTGCTTGCTGAAGTCCTCGATCGAGCTGTTTCAAACTGCTTGATCGAGTGGATTAGTGTTTCACGGGCCTTAATTAGTCCGTGTTACTTATTTTAGTTTATGGACTTAGTTATTTTCTATTTAAGCGTGAGTTAATTAGGTCATTTAGATCTTCTTATCTATCTTTCCCTGCTGAACACTCTGGAACGCTGCTTTCTCTTTTCCCCAAACTCTTTCACTGTAACTTTTACTTTCCGGGTTATCTTGCTTGGATCTTGTGTTCTTTACGCCGGAATTCTCGCGATTGTAATCTCTTACTCTCCTTTAATCTTAATCTTTCATTTGCTTGCATTAATTCTTTTGTTTAATTCTCTTAATTTCTGCCCTAATCTCTTTTATTCAATTTTATTACAATTTCAATATGTTTGCTATTAGTTCATTCATTATTATTAATCTTGACAATATTGATAGTATGAGTAGCTAATTTAATTCATGTTGGGACTAGGGGATCTTTGGTAGCATTGTGACGATGTAGTGAATAGGCTAGATTGCTTATTTGTGAGATCCTGTACCCATGGCGATTTAATTGTATTTACCGACTTAGTTGAGTGCACGCTTCTAAGTTACCCTTTAATCTGGTTAAATTTAATCCTGGAACGGAAGATTGGACTAAATAGACCTGCTATGAACAGTAGACTACCCTGACGAGGACGGAAGTTAAGTTAGTGGAAATCTAGGATAGAAAGTGGACCGGAAGGACCTTTCAACATCCGTCTCATAATGAGTTATCTAGACTATTTGCAGTTAAGTCATTATGCTACCGTAGTGAACCGAAATCCTGACATGTTCTCTCCTTATTGATATTCTTATTCTTGTTTTCTGCCCTTTTACTACTCTTATTTAATTTATTTCTCTTTCCCTTAAGACTTTTTAGTTTAGAAAATCAAATTTACAAACCCCATTTTGTGACAGAATAACCTTTTACAGATATCTTGCCTCCCTGCGGAGATCGACCCGACTTCCCTAGCTATATAGTTAGTTTAGTTGGTTATTTTTTATAGGTATACGACTGCCCTGTCAGTTACACACCAAGCAATCAATCCCCAATTTTCGAGAGGGATACCAATCCAAACAAAATGTGTAAGGAGGTTGACCTAGCCTCGTGCACGAAGGAAATGAATGCTCTTTGACGAAACAAAAATGTGTATCACCAACGGTATGCTTGATGCAATCGGGATGAGAAACGCGGGGATGAGAAAATTCACGTCGACGGGACGAGCCAATTGGTCGGAAAAGGTTAGGTCATGGGCTCGGACAAGGAACCTGACTTATGACCGTAATATCAATTAATGCATTTCAACCAAGACCTTGTTCGAGTCTCACCATCTAAGGATCGCAAAGACACAAGTGTCCTAGTTTTCCCCAGCGGAGTTGCCAATCGTTGGACATGGGCCCACCCGCACGCCAAGCCAATATGTGGACATGCGGCGGTCTGAAATCCACGCTCGGCGGCGTATTAAATGCTTTCGACCGGATAGTTTTAGATCGGTCTGTTTCGTCTCGTCAAGGGTCTCGAAATGATGTTAGA
Organism: Silene latifolia; assembly: GCF_048544455.1. Lineage (NCBI taxonomy): Eukaryota > Viridiplantae > Streptophyta > Magnoliopsida > Caryophyllales > Caryophyllaceae > Silene > Silene latifolia. Next base: position 83,662,498 of record NC_133531.1, on the reverse strand, counting down.
GATGTTCGGAGTTGCCACCAAGCAATTGTGGGATTCTTAGAAACCGTTCGAATCTAATTTATACCTGGGTCAATCAAGGCAAAAGCGGTGTTTGACATAGGTACTAAAGATAAGGAATCGTCCCTCTTTAGCATCCTATCTCTAGAACGACTCTCGTTCGCCCTGGATAAGGTCGTCCACTATCCAAAGTTTCTGAGCAAGAGGTGAAGGTACGTATTGGGAAGCCCTTTAATCGGACACTCAATCCTGCCCGTGGTAGCGGCCTCTACTGATCGATCTTGGTTGGTTGAATGCAAAAGTTGAAAAAACGGGTAAATGCATGAATGCGCATGCACAAGTTTAAACCTATCATGTGAATTTTACTATGTCGGTTGTTTGTCCAAATATCAAGTAATTGATGTCGAGTTGGATTTATTGTTGATTTGCATGCAAGACGGAAATTAAACATCCATTTACCGAGTTAGGTTTATGGAACATAACGTGATCCATTTGTCTTAGAAAAGTGTTTTGTAAATGCAAAGTAAAAGGCAGACTTGTCAATCTGATCCATTCTGTATTCGGGTTAACCGAAGTTGGGATCGTCCTAAACGAGTGCTGGAAAGGGAACAGGACCTGTATCAGACAACCTATTGAGGCGCGAGCTATAAGGCAATACAAGAGAGCCTGCGCAGATTTGAAAACTGGAAACCAAAGGGCCTGTTTAGGCATGAGGCAGACGACGACCCAAAGGGGTGCCTCCTGGTTGTTGAAAATGTTTATGAAATTGTTTGTAAAAGGGTGTCAAAACCCGTTTTGTTGAAAAGGTCGTTGAGACCGTTTTTGTGCGAATATGAAGAACGGAACTTGAATAATCGCCATTATGTTGACAATATTCGATGTCAGGTTCGGTTTTGCAAGTTTGACATGAATAGTTTTGTGAGAAAAAATGCAAAAATGTTTATTATGAACTAATTATGTTAAGTTCAATTTTTTGTGATTAGTCAAAGTTTATCATCATACTCGGATTAAACCTATATGGTATGTAGAACCAAGGATGATTATGCATGTATGACTAATATGTTTGTTTTAAAAATGTAAACAAATGAATAAAAGGTTTTGAAATACCCTTTAAAATGTAATTAACCAAATATTATCACCGAAACACGGATTAACCGTCATGGTATAAGGAACCAAGAGTGAACATAATTTATGGTCAAAAAAATTATCATAAAAATGATTTGAAACGGTAAAAACCGATTATAAAATAAAGTGAAAATGAAAACAATGAACTTAAACACATTTGAGTTCTGACCTGAGCAGCCAGTATAGGCGCGAGCCACCTAGTTGTGACTAGGGGCTTCTGTTTCAGGTCAAAACTCGATTTTGGCTCATTCAATCCGTATTTCGGACCATGTTATGCATGTTTTAGCATGTTAAGGTCATAAAAACAGATAAAAGAACATGAAAGAAGAGGATTAATTACACCCTCATACTTAAATGCTAGGTTGCTTGACGAGAAATCGACGGAAGTGTAAAAACTTGTTAGGTCGGAAAACACGGTTTAAAATCGTTTTTGCAAAGTAAAGACGGTTGCTTTGTTTAGTGATAGTGTAGTTGGTTGAAATGGTCGGTAAAGTGATTTAGTGCACGATGACAGTACCAAACAATGTGTAAGGCTCGTATTTTCGATCAGTAGGTCGAAAATGCGTGTCGTTTGTTGACTCGGGAAGTCGAGGTCTAGAATTTTAAGGGAGAAAAGAGGGGGAGAACACTCGCGTACCTTCAAATGGTGGCATTTAAGGGGTATTTATAGAGGATTGTGTGGTTGTGTGCGTTTTGAGCGACGTGGCCGTATAGGCTACACGAAGAGGCACGAGCCTGTTCGCGGGTCTTCGAGCTGTCTTGTCACTATCACGCATTTGGAATCATTGTTTGTTCTATCTTAGGTCTTGAATGTCATGATTATATTACTTGGCCATCAAGTATACCGTGTATACTTAGCATGGAAGGTTTTGTGATGTTTGTTTTTTGTGTTTGACTCGTTGTTGGAGTCGGGATTTAAATTTCGAGCCAGTTTTTGGTCCGGTGTCGGTTTTGACTCTAGTTAGTGTCATTGCGACCCCGTCGTCATGCATAAAACACTCCAAGTACTTTTGAAAAGTTTTGAAAATGTTTTGTTTTCGAAATCGTTTTGAGTTTTATGACCTATAGTTATACAAACTGTCGATCAAACGTAGAGATTCCTAAGCATGTTGTAGTCCGATAATCATCGAGTGTTTGTTGGGGATTCAAGAGATACTGGGTATCTACAATGAGTCATAATTATATACACATTTATGCCTCCCCTTAGTTGCTTATGACACGGTTTTGTGCTATAATATGTTAATTTTATGCCGTTTATATTAGAAATGTCGATACTTCCGCCTTTTGGTGTTTTAATGCAAATTGGATACATTTGTGGAGCAAAAGAGTAAAATGGAGCAACGCGGAGTCGGCAAGATGAAAACAAGAAGAGAAGAAGACACGAAGTTGAAGTTGCTGAAGATACTCGATCGAGTGTGTCAATAGTCGATCGAGTATGACATACTTTTTACGAAACTTTCCTTAAATCTGGTTAATTAATTATTATGTAATAGTATAAATAGGAAACTCCAACACAATAATTAGGTTATGCTTTCACTATTATAAAATCCCTAGTTTACTTTTAGTTTAGCTTTGCTCTCTAAAACTCTTTTATGTAATTGCTTGCAAGATCGTTCATATCTTTCACCATTGTTCGGTATTTCTAATCTATATTCTTGTGTTTTCTTTAATTATGTTTATCGTTCTTTCTATTGTTATGCATAGTTAATTCTCCTTTTAGGGTGAAAAGGGATCTAGGTTGTTAGAAGGAGGTTTAATTAATGAATTAATTGTTAAATTGTTCTTAATTGTTGTTCAATTGTTATCTTCAATCTAATTGATTATTTACTGATCAGAGTTAATTAACTAGTCTTGCGAACTAGGATTTTTACCGACTGGGTTAAGACTAGTATAGGCTGCAACAATTGAATAGATTGACTTAATGATTGTGACCACATGTTAAGGATAGATCTAAAGGGCGTATTGGAATCGACTGATCATATGACCTTAAACAACATAAATTGTTATGTTAATTAATTAAATCACACCCCCGGATAACCATCTAGTGAACTTGATCCCTAGACTTTTAAATCTTATTGAATTCATCTTTTACTTTACTGCAATTAGTTTAGAAATAAAAAAAAACAATCTTCAAGAAAACTGTTACCTTAAGACGAATTTAAATAAAACAAACTAGATAATTATCACCTCCCTGTGGATACGATACCTGTCTTACCGCTAGCTATTTGTTAATAGTATTGTAGATCTACTTTGATTAAGGTGATACGACTTTGGCCTTGTCAAAGAGTTTAAAAAATAAGCAAGACGTTGAACTAGAGCAGACTCGAGGATACGGTCTCCTCAGCTGAGGGTACCATTCCCTTAGGTTCTGGCAGAGTTCAATATCACCTGAGGTAACAGTGTCCTCAAGACCTCAACTGAGGATATCGTTCCCTCAAGTGTTGTTTTAGGTTGTGCATAGTCCGAAAACCTCTTTTTACAAAGTATGTCCTTAATCTTGATCTTGGACTTTTGCGATGACTTTATAAATATGCTCTTGACTTTGATCGTCGTCTTTATGCTTTCTTTGGATCCGAGCATTAGTACCTAAATAATATACACTACAAAATATACCAACCTCATATAAAGCGATATCTTGACATGTTTCAAAACCTAATAAGACCTAGGGTCAACATATACAATAGGATATACACCTGTCAAATTCTGACCCGACCTGAAAACCCAAGTCGGCCCATTTTTCAGGGTCAAGATCTGAAAATTTTAAGCTGGCGACCCGTTCGACCCAAACTCGAAATGACCCGTTATTTTAGGGTTGAATCCCGATCGACCCAAGTGGGTCGACCCATTAAATCAAAGGTAAACCAAGAATTTTGTTAAAATATTAATATTTATGTATTATATTTGAAATAATACTTAAAAAATATTATTTTTAATACTTAAAATTACAAATACAATTATAAATTAAGATGATATTATAAGTAGAACATGTGTAGGAGATAAACTAAGGATTGGTCATTAATGAGACTCAATTTTCAGGGAAAAATTAGGAATATTGAATGAGAGTATAAGAGCATGTTTGGTATAACTTGTTAAAAGTGAGTTTTTGTTTTTCATGCATAGCATGTTTGGCCTAATTTATTAAAATTGAGCTTTTGTTTCCCATACTTAACTTTTCAAAATTACTTTTCATAAGCTAGACGTACCAAATTGATGCTTCTACTTTTAAGGAGAAAATGTTGGTCGTTGAGCTTTTAAGAAGTTATTTTAACTTTTGGAAATTTGTGTGTTTGCCCAATTTGTGAAACATGCTAGTTATTATGTATTTGGCCTAATTTTCAAAGTGTTTTTTGGTTAAAAAAACACAAATTGGCCAAACATACCATATTCTAAGAAACACTTTCAAAAACTTGGCAAAACATGTTAATTATTGTGTGTCTACCTAACTTTTCAAAGTGATTTTTGGCTTTAAAACAAAAATTGGCCAAATAGACCATTTTCTAAAAGGGCTTTTCAAAAACTAGAAGCATCAAATTAGGAGTTCTATTTTTAAAGACAAAAAGATGGTTTTTGAGCTTTTAAAGAATTACTTTTAACTTTTAGAAAAAGTATGTTTGGCCAATTTGTGTTTTTTTGCAAAAAAAAAACAATTTGAAAAGGTAGGCTACTAATTAACATTTGCCACCTATAAAATACAGTCAATAGCTTACATGTAACGACCATGCTAGTACTTAACAGCAAAACTAATTAACGAATTAGTTTTAATGGTCACCGTGTAGAGTTAGTCACGTAGTTTAGGGGTACAACATGTATTTTTTTTTATTTTTTTTAACAGGAGTACAATAAGGAAAGTCAAAATTTGAGGGGTATAACATAGAAAATTCCGACAAAGAAAGAACAAGGTTAAAAGTCTGAAATAATGATCACACAAATTCAAGACTAACAAACAAAAAGAAAGTAAAAGTAAAAAATAACCCATGAATTTCTTAAATGCATCTTCAAAGGAGATGATTGCTACAACAATCAAATTAGCAAATACAGTAAATTATTGGAATTTTTTGCTAAAATGGGCGATTTTGACTAATTATTTAGCGAAATGGGTCGACTTTGAAATTAATTACCCAAAATGGGTCCACGTCATACCCGAACCTAGGTTTGTATTTAAGTCGCCATCTCGGTTGGCGACCATACCCAAATTGCAACCAAACCTAAATTTTGTTGTTTTGATAACTCAGCATGAAAACGCCATGGGGGCTGGCGATTTGGCCTAAAGTAGCCATGCACCTTGGCTACTTGAAATGTGGCAGAATTTGATAATTTGGTGAGTATGTCTCAGATTCAAGTAGCCATGGGGCTGGCGATTTGGCCTAAAGTAGCCATGCACCTTGGCTACTTGAAATGTGGCAGATTTTGGTAATTTGGTGAGTATGTCTCAGATTCAAGTAGCCATGGGGGCTGGCGATTTGGCCTAAAGTAGCCATGCACCTTGGCTACTTGAAATGTGGCAGATTTTGGTGAATTTGGTGAGTATGAATCAGCTTAAAATCGCCATGGAGGCTGGCGACTTGCCCTAAAGTAGCCATCTACCATGGCGACTATGTTATCTACAACTCTCAAAAACAAGATAAATTCATCTTACCCGTAATTGTTTTCCATATCCTTCTTGCATCTCTGTTTTTGGCATGAAAACCTATCATCATGTACAACAACAATGCTCAAATCCGATCCAAACGAGACTTTGAAAACCAAAATAGCTTATATATTACATAGCCCAAATAGTTGAAACATTTTACATAGACCAAAATAACTTAAATTGTCATACAAACCAAACTAAAGTAGCTTAAACTATCATACAAACTACTAACGTAATACTACACTACTTTCTTCTAACTTGACGGCTTCTCTTTGATCTCATTGGTTGAGACGATGATTCGCCCTCATCTTCCCCTTCTTGTATGGGTGTAAGTTGAGTGAGGCATTCCACTTGTGTGTTAGCATGGGGTGGACTTGGGTGAAGAATGTTTTGCGGTTGAATGAGATGTCCATAATTGGCATGTTCCAAACAATTAAGGGAGGTATTTTGCATCTCATATAACAAATTTCTATAGTTAGGATCAATTGTAGGTGGCATAGTTGTCATGTACTCGTTCACTTTATGGTAGATGTAAGAATGACCACCCGCCTATTGAGAAAAGAAGTGGGATGTATTATTTAATGATAATGAAGTAGAAACATAATAAAAATTAAGAGTAAAAAGAGGGACGATGCTTACAAGAGTATCCAAGTCCGATGCACTAGGATTGTAATGATGCTCATGATGGTATTTGTCGGATAAGATCCGATTGTGAGGACTAACAATCCGACGAGTATGTTCCCGATACCATACCATATATGGATCATGGTGTGACATGAAACCACCATATGGAATTCCACTTTCCAACATGTTTTACTTCCTATTATTCCACTCTTCCACATAACCTCTAAACTCGGAAGCATAATTGATGCGTGTCCAATATATGATGTTTTGCACCTCATTTCACACGCATTTCAGAGCTCAATTGAGTAGTTTATGCTACTATTTCCCTTGTTTCGTGTATTTCTTCCTTTTCTTGTGATTTTGTAGGAATATGAAGATTTCAGCGGAAAATAAGCCGAATCCGTCCCTAAGTACTTAGCATTGCATTTGACATAAAGTATTGACTCGAGGAATGAGCTTGGTGCGCGTTTCAAGGCCTAAAGATAGCAAAAGCATGGGTGCGTACGAGTTTAACAAGCAAAGAAGCACTCCACGATATTGCAGCCTGCTTCAGATGGCTATATCTCGAGTTCTAGAGCAGGTAATCGAGTGATTCTAATTGGAGGTGAAAGCTTATCCTCTTAGGTTTCCAACGCCGCGAGAATCGGTTTATTCCGATAAGTAACGAAGAAATGGCAGCTGTTTTAAGGTCGGCGCGCGCTGCAGAATCCGTCAGAATGCAATTCTGTACAGCGCTCTTGGTCGATCGACTGGTCCAAGTGGTCGATCGACCACTCCACGAGTCTGACGAGAATTTAAAGATCGAGAATTAGAAGGCTCAATGTATTCTTAGGTTTAGGAATAAGAGTGCGTGATATTCCTATATAACTAACCTACGTTTTCAGAATAATGATCAGTTTTTAGAGGGAGACATTAGGTCTCGAGTTTAGCATAATTCACATTCATTATTTTTAGTTTATTCAATAAAGTTCTTGTTTGGCTCTCGGATTTGCTTTCTTGCTATTCAATTCGGTATTTTCTTGCTCTTTATTTTCGGTATTGCTTTATTTCATTGTTAGTATTAGAATTGTGTAGTTAGAATCTCGGAACCCTAGATTTAGTTTTATTCACTTTAATTATTCTTGTATTTCAATTATGAATTCTTATGCTTTAATCACGAATTTCATTGTTGTTATTATCGTTGTTATGTCTAGCTAAATCAACCCCGCTAAGATGTAGGGGATATATGGCGTAGATGGCATTATAATAGGTGACCTCGCATTAGGGCTTGGTCGATCGACTGGCTTATCTAGTCGGTCGACTGAGCCGGTTGGTCGATCGACTGGGGTAGCTGGTCGATCGACTGACTTCGCGTCTGGTTTTGCTTTATTTGTTTCGTTAAGTGCTTTATCTTTCAATGAGACCGAGAGGAGACTTGATAGATGCTTAAACTTGACCATCCCGTAGATCGAGATATAGGAATGGACAATAATTAACGAATTAAAACGACTAAATTGCTAAGATCGAGAGATAACGTGATTTAGTTTGCATTAGGAATCATTAATCAAGAACGAGAGTTAGTATTAATGAGACTTAGGGATTAGTAGCATAGACCGAGAGGTAGCTACTATTTAACATGGACCGAGAGGACTTGTTTTCCCCATCCTTCGCGACCGTATTTCGAAGTTACCTAGGATTATGTGCCATCGCAGCTATAGTGAACCGACCGTCTTAGCTTTTCTTCTATCATTGTTCACCTTCTTTATTACATTTATTGCTTATTTAGTTTATGCATTTAGACTTAGATTTACTTCAATCCAAAACCCCTCAAACTGTTACCTTTAAACTAAAATTAAAAGCAACTATTATCTCCCTACCTCCCTGCGGATCGACCCTTACTACCGCTTGCTAGTTGTAGTTTGGAATTTATAAATATTATTTTTGGTACTCACTTCGACAGGTATCAATAATCTCTTGTCTTTCCGCGTTTATCCGTTTTATGAAGTAAGGGATAGGTGTCACAATTAGGTGGTATTGTTTGATGCCATCCAAATTGCCTAACACACCTATTAAGGAGATGCATCTCAATAATCTCAAAGCATATCAAAGGGGCTACAACAATCCGCTCCTCTCTTCACTCATTGCTTTCATGATGCCCTTATGTCTATCAGATATTACACAAAACCCAGTACGTTGTGTAACCAAACATCTAATACATGCCAAAAACCATGACCATGTATCGGTAGTCTCCTTTTCAACTATGGCAAATGCAAGAGGATATAGTTGATCATTGGCATCAACTCCCATGGCAATCATAAGCACCCCTTTGTATTTGCCATATAAATGAGTTCCATCAATTGTAATTATAGGGCGACAATGAGGAAAGCCCTTGATTGATGCTCCAAAAGCCCAAAATACCCGACCAAATATCACAACGTTTGGATCATCCGTTGGATAATTTACAAATTGAACAACGGTACCGGGATTAGCTTCTTTCAAAGCTTCAAAATATCGGGGAAGCAACTGGTACGATAACTCTCAATCACCAAATATGTCGGCAATAGCTTTTTGTTTAGCTTTCCATGCCTTCATATAAGTGATGGTGTAGTTATATTTACCAATTATTATTTCAATTATAGCATTCACCGACAACCCCCAATCTGCCTCCACAATATTTCTAATTACACTACTAATGAAAGTTCTTCGCAAGTTTCGGTGGTCTATAGGCATGGTGTCTCCCAAACATGATGTCTCATGACAACCATTGTATCTCACAATAGTAAATGTTTCGGAAACCCCACTTTTTTGGTTGGCTCTTAAGGTCCACTTACATGCTATAGGTTTTCTCCCACATTTATATGTCACCGTGTGAGGTTTTGACTTATGAATTTTGAAACTTTGATTTACCCTCAAATTATACTCCGTAACTACTTCAGTCAGAGATCTCTTATTAGGAAAAGTTTGACCGACACAAAACTCCCCCCCACCATCATAGGGGACAACCTTTTTCCAATTAACCCAATTATCTCCATGTAATGCATCCAATTTAGGAACACTAGTGAATCCCGGATTTGGGGCACTAGGAGACACAAGATCAATATCTTCCTTATCATCGTCGGCATCACTAGCATTCTCTAATCTTAAATCAAGATCATCCTCAACTTCATCCCCTTCAATATTACCGTCACCTACCTTTACTCCGATATTATTTCTCAACAATGACACATACCGATCATCATTCTCCGACATTATGTTTAACATCCTAGTAAATGACACATTTGGTACGATACTTACATTACTCACTTGAGGTTGTTGAAATGGTATTAACTCAACATAAATATCCATAGAACCCGCCTTTGAATGACGTATACTAGCCCACATCGCTTGTAAAGAACGATCATTATTAAGACTAACAACCTTAAAACATCCAAGACTAGCAAACTTCATCTTCAACATTAATTGATACTTACTATTATCAACACCAATGGTTGTGTATACCTCCTTAACAAGATCATTGTAGCTCATGTTACTACTAACAAAAACAAAAGACTCATTTCCACCAACATAGCTTACACACCCATCTCCTTCAACTACTTCACCATTCCAATAACACAATAAGGGGAAATTACTTCTCTCCATAACCAAATTAAATTAATCTAAAACACTAACAGCAACCTAAATTCAACTAAACTATCAAATAGATAGAATAATAATCATAAACTAAACTAACTAGCTACTCAAATCAATTGCTAATTAAAAAATGTTAGTGATAGCTAATACCTTCAATATGTATGGAAATTGGCCAAGAAATATCCAAATGATTGTTTGATATTACTTAGAGACTAATAATTTGACAATTAATCATTTCAATTGAAAGATTCAGGGTAGTTTTTGGAGGAGAATTAGCGTTTTAATATTTAGGGTTTGCGATTTTTTTTTATGCGATTTGGGTATGAATCTGGGAAGGGAAGGGGGAAATATGTCTTCGAAGTAAGTAGCCAAGCGCTTGGCGATTTGACCTTAAGTAGCCAAGCGCCGTGGCTATTTGACCCTTGACCATAGCTTCGTAAATTCCAAGCCTACGTGGACCCATTTTCGACAATTATTTTGGAAATCGACCTATTCCGTTAAATAATTAGTGCAAATCGTCCATTTTAAAAACGGATTCAAATTATTGTGTGACATAGTAGCAAATAAGGAGTAGAAAAGTTGAACAACGGATGTAATTCGAAATATTGGAACTGGGATTTAATGGTTCCACATAAGCAGTGACAGATTTGCATTAAAGGTCACGGTTTAGAGTTAATAGTAATAATGGATCCATAACATATAACATTTTGAAAGTATAGTGTGGACGAGTCAAGAATTTAGGGCGCAATATAGAAAATCTCCGTGAATTTTGAGAAAGGAACAAGAGGTCCCTTCTATTCTTTTGTTCTTAATTTCAGATTCAGATTCAGTTTTGTTTAGTTTATTTTAGTTTAATCTACTTTATTTTTTTACAAAATTATTATTTCATTTCAATTTAGCTCCATTAAATTCAATTAAACTATTTTCAACTGAAAAGAACAAGGCACGACTATCTTATTACCACCTAAAATTTCCAATATCAATAACTTTTACACTTCTAGTTTGATTCTTATTTCAGACCGTCACTCTTCGTTTGAAGCCTCGGACGAGCATATGTGACCCTTTTATGGTTTAATGTAACAATAATGGTACACAAGTGTTACAGTTTATGATAACTTATTTTTAGTCGTGATAAAATTTAACTGTAAAATGGTTACAAAATTCCGTCTTTTTATTTCAGACTAAAAAGACCGGTCAAAAGAAAGATTAACTGTTTGATTAATGCAATATCTAGACCATGTACTATTCTACAACTCCACGCTAAACAATCTAGACCCGTCTTCATTTTTGACTGAATGCATCACCCGTCAACCACTTTCCATGTGAACTCTCAGCTGAGAGAATGTACTAAACCATTGATCGCCCAAATTGAAATCCACATAAACTGCTCAAAACCCAACAAATTATACTCTCAAATGCTGTCTCTAAAATCAAAAACACCATTAAAATTATGGGCAATCACCCTAATATGGATATCTTCATCTGTGATGGTGGAATCAAAGTGCAAGAAAGGGTGTCCTTTAGCATTAGCATCATACTATGTATGGCAAAAATCAAACATAACATTCATAGCCCAAGTTATGGGTTCTACTGAAAATGATGTGCTCAGTTACAACCCATCAGTTCCTGACAAAGATAGGGTTCAATCATTCTCTAGGATCAATGTGCCCTTTTCTTGTGATTGCATTAATGGCAGTTTTTTAGGTCATATTTTTACTTATAGGGTTATTAAGGGTGATACATATGATTTAATTGCTGGGACTTACTATGCTAATCTTACTACTGTTAGTTGGATTCAGCAACACAACAGTTTTAATCCTAATAGTATCCAACTCAATGCTCTTGTTAATGTTCCTGTTAATTGCTCTTGTGGGGATAGTGGAATTAGTAAGCAATATGGCTTGTTCTTAACTTACCCGCTTCGCCCTGAGGAAAATTTGACATATATTGATCAGCTGACTAACTCAACTCCCAGTTTGCTGCAGATGTACAACCCAAATGTCAATATCAAGTCTGGAAGTGGGATTTTGTTTATTCCTGCTAAAGGTATACCCTTTTTTCATTCCCTGGTTATTGCTTTTTTCCCTTTCTTCCCGGTAAGAAGTTGTTTTATGTTTTGTTGAACCAAAGTGATACTCGTACGGTAATAGTAAGTCTTGTACGTTACAAGCCTCACCATGGGACACCTAACCAATTCTTTATAGTTATAAGGCCAATGGGCTGTTGGCCGAACATGCGAGAGAATCTCGATAATTTTATAAATGTTCCAAGTCTTAGATGGCTTTCCTGTAGAGGCGTGGTCGCTAGTGCCTAGTGGTGCTAGAAAGTACAGTACTATTGGCGTATTGGGTCTATTGCTACCTTCACATTTGAGGAGAATGTTTGCTCCAAATTGAGATGCAAAAGTGGAAAATAGCTATACTTGTTAATGGCGAGGTGTATAAATTAATTATCAACACCAACTCTTTAGGTTTCTTGGCATGAAATTCAGGAAAGAAAGAAAAAAGGGAAAAGGAGAAAAAAAAAATTAAAAATTTTGTTGTTTGGTTTACTTGTACGAACTGAGGCGAGTCCTGTGCATGGTTTTAAGAGTCCTGACTCCTGTGTTTCCGTGGCTTTTGTTACAAGGAACTAAAAGGAAATGAGGCCCTTCTATGTTGCAGCTTCATTCAATTTCCTCAATTTCGTTGGAGTGTTTATTTATTTTACCCATGAAAGAGGTTTTCTGTCAAACCGTTTCTATTCTTTCTCAATTTTTGCAATAGCGAAGATCAGTAACAAGATTTAGTACTCTCCCTCTTTTTAGTTTCCTCACTTCCTCTCAGCTAAACGGGTTAAAGATGGGAAAATAAGCACATGAATGACGTACGGATAACTTGTGTAAATTTTGTTGTTGATGTTAATCTTAAGTCTACAAAGCTACAGGCTGCAAACAAAGCGGTAGATTTTATGAACAAATGTGATTGTGTTATTTGTGTATTGCTGTCAATCAACATTAGACAGACGACACGCATTATTCCTGGAAAGCTGCTTACTTTGGGAAACAATCAAATTGTTGAAATGAGTATCTGCTTTAGTGTCACTCATCTTTATATTCTATTGAGTATATATTTTCCCATTTCTTATGCTTGCTCTGACATATCATTATATATCCATATTATTTCTAGTCTATGCTGATAATATGAACCAGTGAATCGTCATCGGTTTGAATGTTGAAAATTTGCATTTTCTTACGAGCGTTAGTGTTTGTGATTGATTGCATTGCCTTGATGGATAGATTTTGTAGTCTACTCAGTGAACTCTCTAAGCATTTGTACTGATGAATGTTAAAACTTTTGATGCAGACAAAAACGGAGAATATCCTCCTTTCGCAGTGAGGTACGAGTCGATGGTTATACTGGATACATACATTCAGGGAAAATTCTGTCATGATGCCTCTGGTTTCAGATACTCCGTATAATTAGTGGTCCATTAGTTTACACTTTTTTCTGCACATTAGTAATTTTTATCCCAAACTAATTACCCTTATACAGTATTAGCATCGACTGGCCCAATTTATTTTTTTCTCTGTGGCAATCTACAACAAACTAGTGACAGACTTTCTCTAAATGTGTTGCGAAATATTTATTTGAATGGCTATCTCAATAGAATAGATCTTTGAAGGCCAGAATAAAAGAACAATTGGTCTCTCTTGTGACGGTCACAAATTGTGACGGCCCCAAATGTGACCACTTTATGATAAAAAGTAACCACTCATAAAATGTTACCTATATGGTCACATTTTCTCATAAAAATGGTCACATTTGGGCCCGTCACAATTTGTGTCGAAAAGAGCCCGTCATGAATGAGAATTTAACCAAGTGAATGCTAACCAAAGACCCTGTTCTGTTTCATACTTAAATGCCTACTTGATTAGAAATCCAATGGGCCATTTTTGAAACTGAAGTTTAAGACTTTAAGTTCCTTGATATTGTTGATATAAATAAGGGATACTGTTTACGTTGCCATGAGAATTGCAATTTTTTTGTTGAAATAACCCTGAGCGTTTGTAGCTCTTGATAAAGTGTGTTGCCAGCTCTCTTTCACTTTACAGGTTCATTCCATCAACAGCTTCTTTATTCTCTCTTCACATCATCTATCTAGTTTTCTGTATCCCCTGCCCCCATGCCACCTCTTGTTATGCCATTATATTCAAAGGTTTGTCCGGATTTCTAAGGTACATGCTGAAAAAATGTTTCAATGCTGTATACCAATGGTATATAATCTCAGGCTACTAGCCAGTGACACTCCATCACAATGATTTATCAAGGGTTTGAAAGTTACCACAATTGTACTTAAGAGGCAGACCTGGCCATATTTGTAGCGCAACGACCGAGATCAGGCGGCGAAGATAGATACCAGAAATCATGTCTCAAACCAAGACTTAATTGTTTGTACCTAAGATTTAATAACTAGATGTCTAAAACTGTGTAGTGGTGTGAACTATCGAATTTTCCTGAAGAGAACAAAAGAAGCTTTGTCGTTTTGTGTTATTAGTTTGTTGACCCTTTTAATTTGTTTGTCTTTGCAGCACAGGTACTCTGTCTTCTTATTGATTGATCTCATTGCAATTAAAGAGAAACATCCATGAGGTGATACTCCCGAGATTCAGTGTTCTGTGAAGTAAACAGTTTCACTTTATATAAACAGGGCTTTCTGGTGGGGCCATAGCTGGTATAGCTGTTGCAGTGGTAGTTGTCTTGATCGTGTTGGCTGTTGCATATTTTATTCAACGCAGAAGAAAGAACATGAAGGAATCTTCTATACTTCTTGACATGCCTGAAGAACAATCAAAGCGGACTGGTAATGGTCACCTTTTGGCTTTTACAGCTTATCCCCAACCCCACCCATTTGTCAATTAAAAAAACTACATGAAGTATTTAGAAACAAGATGACCAACATTAGGCTTTACTTTCGTACGGTAGGAATAACCATTAGGGTGTGGGTATTGGCCTTTTGGAAGAGATATGTTTTTATGCGAATTATGCTGTTAGACTCTACATGGACATGGACTCTCAGTTGGTACTTTTTTCCATGAATAAACTTCCCGGTTTCTATTTTGGATGTCCATGAATAATTTGTCATTTTGAGATATTTTTGTGTTGTTATAACGGGAGCAATAAATCCGGGTGAAAGAACAATAAAGGAACATGATAGTCGAAAATTTAGGTGGTTCACTAATAACTTGTTAAGTATGTCGACAAGTGAAGGGAGAAATCTTTTCCTATGTCGTTGGTGCGGCCTCTCAAAGATAATACTTTGGAGACATGGTATTCTAATAATCTAGATGACTTGTGACGAAAATTTCTGTAGTGACTAATTCACCTGCATTTAGTATTTTTATATTTTAGACCTGGCAAAACCCGAGACCCGAAAATGACCCGAACTTGCTTGACTCGAATACGTCTCGAAACCCGAATTGACCCGGCTCGGCCCAGATCCAACCCGACCCGAACATTGTCTGACCCAATGTTAACCCGACCCGAGGTGACCCAACCCAACCTGAAAAAACCCGACTTATAATTGACCCGATCCCAAATGATTTGAAGTGACACAAAATAACCCGAAACGACTACTACTAAGTCACATTAATATTTTATATATATCAAAATAAAGTTATAAAGTTTCATTGATTACAACCGTTCTAATAAATAGTTAAATTTGCAAAATAGTATTTCTTAAAAATAGTACTAACTAAAGTACTTAGCCATTAACTCGTAAGCAACCCGACCCAAAATAACACATACCCGAAAATGACCCGACAACAGGTCACCCGAAATTGCCGAAAGTGATCCGACCCAACCCGGCCCGAAATGGACCCGACCCAACCCTTTTGACCTGTTTTGCCAGGTCTTATATTACGATCTTATATTACGGTGTTTGGTTGAGTGTTTTGGAATGCATTGGATCCACGGTAATACAACAACAACAACAACAACAACAACAACAATAACATCAGAGCTTTAATCCCAAAATGGATTGGGGTCGGCCGACATGAATCATCTTTTAGAACCGTCCCTGGGTGAACGCCCACCTCAAAATGCGAATAGAAAATGGAAAAGTGAAACACAAAAGGGAGAGCGAAAATGTAATACAAAGTCAAGGTAAACTTACAAGTTTTAAAATCGAATTCCGGATTTCTTTTATAGTAACTTCAAATTTAAATCGAGAGAAGAGATTAAAACGATTTTGAAAATCGAAATAGAATTAAGGATCTGGAATGCCTTAAAAGTAAACCAAGTAAAATATATAAGAAAGTGGTTGGTAAAAAAGGTGTAATAAAGGAGAGAAGAACAATTTTTTTTTAAAAAAATAAATAAATAAAAACACTAAATAAATATGTCAAAAAACATCAAATACTAAAAATCTACATGTATCATTTCCCTCCATTGTGCCCTCTCTGTCACCATACTCTCCTCAAGCCCCAACAATCTCATATCGTGATCTATCACTCTTAAGTCTTAACCATGCCTGTCTCGGTCTCCCTCTACCTCTGTCTCGGTCTCCCTCTACCTCTAGGGACCTTTTCTGTTCTCCATTCTGTTCTCCAAGTCTCCAGCCTCCTAACTCCTAACTCCTAACTCCTAACTCCTAACTCCTAACTCCCACCTCCTAACTGGTCCGTCCATAGGTCTCCTTCTCACATGGCCAAACCATCTTGGTTGAATTATTTTGGAATGGAGTTAGATACTTAATGAATTTTTATCCCACCCTAACGCCCATTGAATCTCATAAATCACTCTCACTCCATGTTTCTACCTTCATTTCCCCCCCTAAATACAAACTTTATTCCCCTAATACCAAACAAAACAAGTTCAAATGGGTAACTAAATCCATACCTTGATAATATCACATTCTAATTTCATTTCATTCCACCTAGATTGACCAATCTGGTCATCTCAAATTCAGATTCATGTTTGGTGGGCACTTACGGGTGGGACACTTAGGTGAGTGGGTGAGTGAGTGTAACAGGTCAGTGGTCATTTCATTCCAATGGTCGGGGTATGTCGGGTCAAAATGTTTGATTGGGCCCGGCCCTGTTCGGTTTGGTTTTGGATCATTCACGGGTCGTGTGGGTGAGTGAGTGTAACAGGTCAGTGGTCATTCCAATCCAATGGTCGGGGTATGTCGGGTCAAAATGTTTGATTAGGCCCGGCCCGGTTCGGTTCGGTTCGGTTTGGTTTTGGATCATTCACGGATCATGTCAGTTGTATTGTTCGTGTTCGAGTTGTATTGTTCGTGTTCGAGTCTGATGAATTATGTTGGGTCGGGTTGGGTTGGGTCGGTTCGAACAATAAATCGAGTCGATAGGCAGAGTTTAATTTAAATTGGGTCGTTGCTTGGGGGAGTCAATTATGAAATTTGATTATTGGACATTGTGTTAAAATAATGAGACTTTTCTTGATTCATTTAGGTTCATGCACTTAGTTAATACCATGAATCTAGATTATTCACTTAGTTACATATGCAATTATGCATAGTGTATATACTATTTATCTAGATCATTCATGAATCATGCATAGTACTATGAATCTAGATCATTCATGCATATGTATGTACTATGAATCTAGATGATTGATGCATACATCCTAGAATATGAAAGGGTGCGTATCACCTATAAATACCATGTAATCGTAAGGCATTGTAATCAATTAACATATCAATACAATCAATCAATATCAATCAAATCAAACTATTTTAATCACAAACTAGTTCCTTCTCTCAAACTTATTTCTCTCCACTTTCTTACATAAACTATCCCAAATCACATCATTTGGCATCAAAGCCATTAAGGATCTTAAAGGTCCTCTTGAAGTATGGCTTCAAATTCAAGTGTTTCTCTCCCTGCAATCCCAAACTTTGCAGGAGAAAGTTACGATTATTGGAGTGTCAAAATGAAACTATTTTTAAAGTCCTGTGATTTATGGGAGATTGTGGAAAAGGGTTTTGGAGCAAGAGTAGAAGGAAGTGAATATTCCGCTACAAAACTACAACAACTAAAAACTGATGAAATAAAAGATGCGAGGGCACTTTCATATATCCATAGTGCTGTTTCGGACAGCATAACACCAAAAATCATTCGGGCGTCATCAGCAAAAGAGCGATGACACAATCGTTCCAAAGGTGCTAGTAACTCTCAATAGTAAGTTCAATACTATTGCCTCTATGTTTGAAGAATTTAAAGATCTGAGCACTACTTGGTTCTATGCTGGCACACGAGGAAAAATTCATCAACAACGATGAAAGCCATCGCTGCCCAACTGAAGGTGCTTTCCAAACTAAGCACAAATCAAAGTTACCTTATCTAAAAGAAGATAATGGTAAACATGTGGAGGGTAACAATAGTTCATCCACACCTGGAAAATTTCCTCCATGTGGCACTTCCGACAAAAACAATTATTCGGAGCAAAATTGTTGGT
The DNA here is from genome assembly GCF_048544455.1 of Silene latifolia. Classification (NCBI taxonomy): domain Eukaryota; kingdom Viridiplantae; phylum Streptophyta; class Magnoliopsida; order Caryophyllales; family Caryophyllaceae; genus Silene; species Silene latifolia. The sequence goes on along the minus strand of NC_133531.1, from coordinate 83,644,054 downwards.
TTAAGGGGAAACCCAAACTACAATGTAGATTTTACAAGAAGTTTGGCCATTTTTAGAAAAATTGTAAAATTAAAGCCAGACAAAACTCACAAGCTCACAAGATCACTCCACCCACCAAACCCACCAAGCAATTGAGGATCATCTATTTCAAGTTTGTCAAAGTGAAAATTCTGGCAACAAGCAAAAATGGCTTATTGATAGTGGTTGTACAAGCCATATGACTCATGATAAGAAGATTTTCACTCAACTTGATACTTCAAACAAGTCTCATGTTCGTGTGGGAAATGGAGCCGTCTTAGAGACACAAGGAAAGGGAACCATTGTTGTCCAAACTAAGAAAGGTACTAAATTTATCAATGATGTTCTCTTAGTACCTAATCTTAGTGAAAACCTGTTGAGTATACCTCAAATGATGCTCCATGGCTATTCCGTAATCTTCAAAGATGAACATTGCATCATCTATGATCCACAAAAAAAGGGAAATTGCTATAATCAAAATGCAAAACAAGGCATTTTCTCTATTCTTGGATACATCTTTGGAGCAGGCTAACAAAGTCCAAAGTGTTGAAACATGGCTTTGGCACAAGAGATATGAGCACTTCAACATTGGTGCGCTTAATTTCCTATACCACCAGAACATGGTGCGTGATATTCTCTTTGCCTCCTATCAAAAATCTGTGTGATGCATGTCAACTTGGTAAGCAACATCGCAAGCCTTTTCCTCACACAACCAACTGGAGAGCAAAGGAGAACTTGAGCTTGTTCATACCGATGTTTGTGGTCCCCATAGAACTCCTTTAAGCGAAAATAAGTACTTCATTTTGTTCATTGATGACTATACTCGTATGACATGGGTATATTTCATGCGTGAGAAATCAGATTTGTTCTATGTTTTCAAGAAATTCAGCTCTAGTGGAGACACAAACAGGGTGCAAGATGAAAAGAATGAGATCGGACAGAGGAAAGGCAGTTTGATAAATTTTGTGAAGACGAGAGTGTTCAGCAAACTCACAGTTCGCTATTCACCTCAGCAAAATAGAGTTTCAGAAAGAAAAAGCAGAACAAAACAGAACAGTCATGGAGATGGCTCGTTGCATGCTCGCAGAGAAAAATTTGCCAAAGAAATTTTGGGCAGAGGCCGTGTATACTTCGGTCTATCTATTTGCTAACAGACTCCCAAGATGTTCAAGGAGTGACTCGAATTGGAGTTTGGAGTTTGGAGTTTGGAGTTTGGAGTTTGGAGTTTGGCCCACAGCCAAACATCTTCGAGTATTTGGATTTGTATGTTATGTTCATATTTCATCGCAAAAGAGGACCAAGTTGGATGAAAAAGATGAAAAAGCCGAGAAAGGAATTTTTCTGGGCTATAGCACACCGTCAAAGGGCTACTGAATTTTCAACATCAATACTGAGAAAATTATCATTAGTAGAGATGCGGAGTTCGATGAAAATTTTATGTGGAATTGGGAAGAAGAGAAAGTTGAACGAAGAAGTGTGATATTTGAATATTCTGGTTCATCTCCTCAAGAGCCAGTAGAGTGTATACCAAGCACTCCTCACAGCGCCGGTAACACGCCTACCACCTCTTCTTGTACACCACACAATAGCGATTGAGAGCCATCATCCCCTCATTCTAGTGATGAGAATGCTACAGGTCCACGAGGAAAGAAATCTTTATCTCAGATCTATCAAAATTGTCCTATTGTTCATTTGGATCCCGAGTTGTGTGAATCATGCTATTTTGCAACTAATGAACCAAATAACTATGAGGAAGCTGCCAAGACCAATGGCAGGAAGCCATGAAAAATGAGATGTCAAAATGAGATTGACATGATCATCAAAAATAACACTTGGGAGCTTGTTGATCCACCTCAAGATAGGAAGGTAAAGGTGATCGGTGTCAAATGGGTTTATAAGACCAAATTAAATCTTGATGACACAATCAACAAATATAAAGCGAGAGTGGTTGTCAAAGGCTATGCACAAGAAGCCGGGGTTGATTATGGAGACACTTTTGCTCCGGTAGCAAGACTTGACACTGTCAAAACTCTTATCGCGTTGGCCACATAGAAGAGTTGGAAAATATATCAGCTTGATGTCAAGTCGGCTTTCCTCAACGGTGAGCTTGAAGAAGAAGTTTTTGTTCATCAACCCAAAGGCTATGTTGCCAAGGGAAAAGAAGAGTGTGTACAGATTAAAGAAGGCTCTTTATGGCTTGAAACAAACGCATAGAGCATGGTACACCAAGATTGACTCATTTTTCATTCAGCAAGGTTTTGTGAGAAGTAAAAACAAACACACGCTCTATGTGAAAAGGGGAGGAGACAATGACTTTCTCTTAGTCTCTCTCTATGTTGACGATCTCCTCGTTACTAGGAATAACAACAACATGATTGTTACTTTCAAGGAGGAGGTGAAAAAGATGTTCGAGATGACATATTTGGGGCTCATTCTTGGGATGGAGGTTCACCAATCTCAAGATGGGATCTTTATTTCTCAAGCTAAGTATGCTCAGGATATTCTTAAAAAATTCAAGATGCACCATTGCAAACCAGTAGCAACACCACTGGCCATTAATGAACATATATCCAAATCTGATGGCAACCAGAAGTCAGGTACAAGGCTATAGAGAAGATTTGAAGATTTGATCTTTGCTGCAAGCCTACTATCAAGGTTCATGACTGATCCAAGTGACATTCATATGGGAATAGCGAAAAGAATCCTGAGATATCTAAGGGGAACTTCAAATTTTGGAGCTATGTTTGAATCCAGTGTAGAGCCAAAATTGACAGCCTATTCTGACAGCGATTGGGCCGGTTCAATTGACGACATGAAAAGCACTTCTGGCTATGCTTTCACACTTGGTTCCGGGCTGTTCTCATGGATGTCTAAGAAACAAGGTGTTGTGGCTCAATCTACGGGTTCATTGCATTTCGGGTTCTATCGGTTATCCGTTTGGCTTTCAGGTTGGTTTCGGTTCGTTGCATTTCAGGTTCTATCTATTATCCGTTAGCCTTTGGGTCGATTTCGGTTCATTGCATTTCGGGTTCTATCGGTTATCCGTTAGTTCGGGTTGGGTCAGATTGATTTTAGCTCATAGTATTTTGAGTTCTAGCGGTTCTTGGTTAACCTTACCTGGTTTGGTTTGGGTCAGGTCATGGTTCATCAAATTTTCAGGTTCCATCTTGTCAGTTTTCAGGCGGTTCGTGTCAATAACTCGAGTCGTACAGCTTTTAACGGCTGTAATTCCACCACGAACCAAACGACCCCTTCTCCCTATTCATAAGTAACCTTCCGATGTGGGACAAACCCGCATCTTAAGAATAAGACTCCTAGTCATATATTCTATTAAAAGATTAAACTTCTTGTCATACTCCAATGACCAAAATAAATATCCTAGTTGCATTTTAATAATAGCAATATAACTCATTGTGCCACGCATCTTATTATGTCCTCTTTTTTGTGAAAGAACAAACTAGGAAGTTTATCAACACACAGAGCAAGTACCAGATAAGTTCACTGATTGTTTGTGCCTACAAATGATGTCATAGGTTCATGGAAGTCACGCAATGCATGTTGTTATGCTTGAATTTCATCATTGTAATCATTCAAGGTTGATTTTTTTATGACAGCTCATGGAAGTTCACGTACAACTACAAGTGCTACTGGAACTATGGGAGTTACGGTAGATAAATCAGTAGAATTTTCGTATGAAGAACTTGCGCAAACAACAGATAACTTCAGCTTGGCTAACAAGATTGGTTCAGGTGGCTTTGGTGATGTTTACTATGCAGAGCTGAGAGGAGAGGTTTGCACAGCACTTTAAACTAATTTATTGCTTACTCAGCTATAGCTAGTCTGATAAACATTTATGATTATTAAGTATGAATTATTGATAAAACAATTAGCGGGTAATCTAGTCTGATAAAACATTTATGATTTACCTGTCACGTAAGTTAATTCTGATAACTGGAAGTGATATTATTAAGTATGATCATCTCAATGGTATGCCAATTTTAACAGCATAGTCACACATCTTTCTTTAAGTTGTAAAATTGGATATAATCCACTTATTTAAACAAGAAGCAAAAGTTGTACCCTTCAGCTAATGGAAGGTCAGTCATAGCAGCAATTACAGATATCTTTTGCAGTTTCTTTCCCGGACTTGATTGTGTATGCAAATTTGACATCTCTGTGTACCTTCTATCTTGTAAATACTCAATTTTCACATTAAAATCCTAACTTCTTCTGAGGCTAATGTAGTGATGTCTTTGGTCCTGAGTTTCTGGTTTTGTTTGGTTAAAATTGTTTTTTCTTACAGAAAGCAGCTATCAAAAAGATGGACATGCAAGCATCAAAAGAATTTCTCGCTGAGTTAAAGGTGTTGACCCGTGTTCATCACTTAAACCTGGTAAGGTTCTCGATTCTTTATGATTTATGCATGTTTTGTTACAATGATATTGAATTTATTGGCCTTTTCTACTATAACCAATATTTGTATGTCAACGTTTAAGGCGTTTCCCCGATTCTATATATCTGAATTTATTGTGCCTTGTTTCCTTGTTTAGACTTGTTATTGTTCTGTGTGCTTATGGTGTCTTTTTGTATATGGGTGTCATTTCCTTGGTGTCCTTTTAATGAATACTACTTCCTCCATCCTTCTGTTTTTTCCCCACTTACTCTTTGGGAACAATTTTTTGTCTTCTCAATTCTCTTCCTTTCCTTTGTTGACAACTTATTAAGTGGCTTTTTGTCAAATTGGGTCCTAACCCATTGAAACGCTCCTAACTCAATTCGTAAACAAATTTGCTCACCAGCCTTACTCCCATCTCATCCATTGACAACCGCACATAACTCATCCCACTTGTTCTTCTCCAACAACAGCCATGACCCACTCATCCTATAATCCACATTTTCTCTCGTAAAAAAATAATTCTAAGTCCACTATTGATTTTTCATTGCTTTAATTATCTCCTGAAATATATTGTCCCATCGACTGCAGGTACGCTTGATTGGTTATTGTGTAGAAGAGTGTCTTTTCCTCGTGTATGAATTTATAGAGAATGGCAATTTAAGCCAGCATTTGCGTGGTTCTGGTGAGATTTTTATCCTTACGAATTTTTTTCTGATGCATCTTTGCACATATACAAAACTATATTCTCAGGTAAAAGGCCAATTGCGTAATACAATGATAGAATTTATATGTAGAGGCAGATAATAATGTTTTATTTTTATATCAAACCAGGAAAAGACCCCCTACCTTGGCGTGCTAGAGTGCAAATCGCTCTTGATTCTGCTAGAGGCCTTGAGTACATTCATGAGCACACAGTTCCTGTTTACATTCATCGTGACATTAAATCTGCCAATATACTAATAGACAAAAACTTGCATGCAAAGGTATGATTTACAAATGTCTCATTGTACTCTACAGGGACGAAGTCAGGAAAATATATGAATATGGGTCAGTTTTACAAAATTGGTTGAGATTAAGATATATAATCATGTATAACAGAGCAGACCACTACATTCATGATTCACCTACTTTCTATACAGATTACTCCATCTTCATTCCTCGTAGAACTCCCACCATTAATTTTTAACGCCGACAATATCTATTAGTATCATTATATTAGCAATTAAGATAATTATATGAATTATACAGATTAACAAGTGTTTTTGTTAATTTTCGAATTATAGATGTAGAGAAAAAAAACTAACTCTGTAATTTTAGAAGTGTGTTATCGAAACCTATATGTGATGGAGAAAATAAGTAAAATGCAAAACATTAAACCTTCTGTAAGACATTGTTTTAATAACTAGTGTGCGACTTGCGTCGTAAAATGGTTAATAGTGAAATAGTAACTTAATTGTTCTCTTAATAAAAAGGACCACTCCAAGCCTATAGTATGACCAAACACTGAAAAATATTTATTAGTTAAATGATCACCGTCAAGTTGATGATATATTATTGGCCAATCCATTTGTAAATGTTAGTACAATAAACTAAGAAGAGGAGATCTTTAAGAAAAATAAAGAAATTTGTAGGTAATAAAATAATATCAAGGGTGAATTTTTTACCAAAAAAAAAAAAAAAAAAAAAACAAATGAAAACCATAAAACCGTTGACAATAAGCTTTAGACCTACAACACAACTGCTAAAAGCATTCAGTATTCTAAACGTGCACTTCCTACCGCTATCACGCTAAGACACAATCAGCCCACTGAGGGAGGCTTTGTACTTACTTTTAATAAATCTAACACAGGCCATTGCCCAGTTCAGCCTACCCATAGCTCCGTTTCTGGTACTCTGTAGTGAAAACCTTCAAAATTTTGGTGCCTACTTTCTGATCTTTGCAGGTGGCAGATTTTGGGTTGACTAAGCTAACTGAAGTTGGAATTTTCTCTGCTCCTACGCGTCTAGTGGGCACTTTTGGATATATGCCTCCAGAGTAAGAAACTAGTCTGATACTTGTCTAATATATAGTTGAAATGTCATGTCATTGAAACAATCTCTCGGCTTTCTCTTATGCATAAGTTTTGGACTTTTGTCTTGCTTTGCTCTAAACTGTCACCAAACTTTCTGGGCTACATTTCCTCGGCCCTCCATTACTGTTTCTCAGTTTGCTGAATAGACTTGGGAACTTTGTTGCAAACTCTATTTGTATAATTAATCTGAAAGAATTTGTGGACGGCAATGTTTTCCTTGAATGATTACGCTCATGTTACTACATAAGTTCAGCAGTCATAACTGTCTTTTTTTCGTTGCAGATACGCCCAATATGGTGAAGTAACTCCAAAAGTAGATGTTTATGCATTTGGAGTCGTCCTCTATGAGCTTATATCAGCTAAGGCAGCTGTAGTCAAGGATAATGCATCAGTCACTGATTCTAAAGGCCTTGTTGGCCTGGTAAGTCCTTGTTTCTCACCTTATGGTTTTATAGAGAGAGAAATCTCATTATCTTCTGGTTTCTCACCTTGTTGGCCTTGTAAATCCTCTGAGTTCCTTGCTTTCACCAATCTTAACTACGGATTTTTCTCTCTGTTTTTTAATTTAACTTGTTGGACGGCTTCTTTCCATTTCCAGAGCTAATGACTACTTTTCGATTGTAAATTATGATGGAATAAAGTGGAAACGCACATAAAAGTATGAAACTGTTGGTGTTTCTTTTGTTGATTATGAAATGATAGTCATTTGATGTTATTCTCAACGCAATTTCATTTGGGTCATTTCAAAGCACCGGTTTTATGTTGCTAACTTGGGAGGATGTGTACATCAATCTTCTGTTACCTCCAATTTGCGAGAGCTCTTAAGGCACTGGGGTAGTGTTGTTGTGCCTTATTGCTTGGGTGGCCGTTCTATTGGAAAGCTAACTGAGAATTGGATACGTTTTCAAGATTGTCGGTATTATTATGTTTTTAAGTAAATAAGGACTCACTGGACATAATTTATGACAGAAAGATGCTACATGAAAAGATTCGTTTGATGAAGGCTAATAATTTTTGTTTCCTGCTTTCACAGTTTGAGACTGTTATTAATCAGCACAACCCAACTGAGATACAGAAGCTTGTTGATCCAAGGCTTGGAAATGACTATCCACTTAACTCAGTTTACAAGGTGAATTATAATTTAGCACTCCATCTGACCACCTTTAACGGCTTTAGGCTTCCCAATTTCCTTTTTATATTGACCGTATCTTTATCTTAAACAGCCTATTTGGATCCTTTCTTTTTCTGTGTCATGTGGGCGTGGTTATTTGTGACCCGACATCTTCATCAACTTACTTTGACTCCACAGTCCACATCTATTGATGCTCTTTGATTTTTTTTACCCTAGGAGACCTGATGTTTATCAGTTCTTTGAGGGACTGCTACTCATTTATATAGCTACACTTTCTGGTTCCTTTTTCTTTTCGAAATGTCCAAAATGAATTTCCTACTCGGAATCTCATATATTTTATTTTTTAGTATGTGTGAATTTTATATGATCAGTAGCTTTTTACTTAACTTGCATTTCCGTTCACACCATAGCATGGTATCCGTGTAAAAAGAAATCAAGAAGCTTAGTTTTCGACAAAGGTATATTATCTGGTGGAAGCTTTCTTAATTTTTGGTGGTTAATTATGTTTGAACTTGTAACTTGGTGTGGTGTGGTGCAGATGGCGCAACTTGCTTATGCATGTACCCAAGAAAACCCGCACTTGAGACCGAGTATGAGATCAGTGGTAGTTGCTCTGATGACTATGTCCTCGACGACAGCGGAGTGGGACGTGGGCGCCTTTTACGAAGATCAAGGCCTTGTAAACCTTATGTCAGCTCGGTAAAATAGCTTGTCAGTTGTTATTGCTTTGTGGCCTTGATGATGTCAGTGCATATGATTGATATCCTGGAACCCGGAAAATCAGCATGTAAAAAGGATGAGATGTTAGGTATAATGAAAGAAATCTGAAATTATACATCCTGTATTTAATTGGGGTTCCTAAACACAATTATATATTGGAAATTAAGATAAAATCAAACATAAACTGAGAATGATATGTTTATTTATTTAAATTTCATGTGTGTATAATATATAGTGTATGAAACAAAAATACATATTACGTTTACATAATTCTTTGTAGATTAGATTGAATGCTCGAACCCTTGTGACTCGTGGAGATAATTTCTTCTTGTGGTCATTCCAGCAAAAGCTATACCCGTCCATAGCTAAAGACGGGCCAAATAGCTTGAAAGTGGTGACATTTTTTGCCCCCACCACCCCATTTGTTGTTTGTCCTATTATGAATGTGATATTGTATTTGGTCCGTCCTTACTTATAGACAGATATGTGCCGTCTATAATGAGACAGCACAACCATAAAGCAAAAAACGAGAAACAAAAAACAGCCCACAAATTTGGTTAACGAGGGTATTTATTTACTGAAACAAAAAACGAGAAAGTTCAAGGCGAGACTCCGGGAGAGTATGAGGCAGGCCTTGTAAGTCTAGGTCAATAATTTTGTTGTCAATTGTTAGATTACTACGTACTAGTACTAGTATAGATCATGTGTAATGCATGCACGGTATATAGAGTTTTATATTTTAGTATATCAATTGGTCTTGTTTAAGATCTAGACTATTCGTTTTAAATATAAGACAAGTCAATTTAATACCATATTGTCTGAAAATGGTAAAACCCAGAAAGATCACATTATATGTTAGGGAGAAGTACGCGGCAAGTAGGCTGTGGCATGAGAGATTAGGTGACTGCAAGTCAGAATGATTTGACAATGTATTTTTAAAAAATTCAAACCTGTGAGAGGACTTCCCAATGACATTAACATAGGAAAATTGAACAAACAACCCTTTCAGTATCACAATTTTCCAAAAAAAAAAAGGCTTCCTCTTCAGTCTTCACATTTCTTTTTCTAAAACAAATTCGTCCTTCTACAAATTCATTTACAAGATCATACGCAAAACTCTTTAATATTCTACAAAATCATCTACCAAAACCGTCTAAAATCATCTACATTTTTCTAATAATAGCAAAGAAAACACCATCCAAGAAGAAATTGAAGATCTTACATGTAAATGTAGAAGATGAAAAGGTAACCTCGTTATTTGAAAAATAATTTTAATTAATGCTATATTTGCTTGTAACTGTTGAGTAAATACTCAATATTATCATAATGTTTCATTATAAAGTGTTAAACAAGTGGTAATAATAACGAAATTGAAAGTCAAATGAAAAATGTTGCATTAGGCAAGAAAGTTGTAGAAGGTATAAGAAACGCCTTCGAAAAGGAAAATGCTGCCAGGTGACTTAGTTTTTTCACAAATTCTCATTATAGACGGACACTATCCGTCTATACGTATAGACGGATATCATTTCCCCTCACAAAATACCCATTTGTCATAAAGTGGGAAGCACATGGGTGGTGCCCCACCTTGTCCTCCATACCCATTTTATTAGAGGTCTTTACCCGTTTATACGCCCCATCCGTCTATACCAAGACCTATTGTAGTTTTTTTAATTGTAACCAATTTGGTTAAATTTGTGTCCATATTAATTAACTTGGAAGTTTTTAAATCGCGAAAGTAGTAATTAGGCCCCTTAACTTTGTCCAATTGTGAAATTAGGCCCCATAAGTTTTATTTGAAGCAATCAAGCCCCCTAAGTTTCACCAAAAGTGAAATTCAACCCCATTTTTATAATTTTCACCAAATTCTTATATTAAAATCACTTTTAATACAATTTAACAAATATAAAATGTTTTGTTTTATAATTTTAGAACTTTTATATTTATATTAAATATTGAGAATTGTTTTATTTTGAATTTTATAGTATATAGACATTTTATTATATATGTATGAATATTATATAAATTATAAACAATTTACTAAATATGTATGTAAAAGTGTTCTTCAATGATTAATAAATTATGTAGAAATTCGTAAAGTTGCAATTAGTAATTTTTAGTTATTTAATAAATTATTTAATACTAATATAAAATGTTTTTAATTAAAATTCTTGTGAAATTTTAAAAATGGGGTTGAATTTCACTTTTGGTGAAACTTAAGGGGCTTGATTGCTCCAAATAAAACTTATGGGGCCTAATTTCACAATTCAGTAGAGTTAAGGGGCCTAATTACCACTTTCGCGGTTTTTAAATAAAGAATGAAATATTTTGGAGTGAATTATGTTACCATTTTTGTTCAAATGACAAATGTATTTCTTATGGTAACTGTTTTTGTGCATGATATAAACTAGTGTAGATCCCGCGCAAATGCGCGGTAAATATAGACCTTTTAATTTTTAGTGTATTAGTTATATATTTTAGATTTATATCTCGCGAATTTTTATAAAAAACAACTAATATTAAAATTAATTAAAAGAATTGTATAATTCCATGAATTGTGTTTTTTATGAAAATATTTTAACTGCATCAAATTTATTAAAAAAAAAATTCGTCACGAAGTTAATAATAGGAGATACATTTTTTTTATGTATAGATTATTTTAAATGAAAATTAGTTTAATAAATTAAAATCTAATTTGTTTTCATATATAAGTTTAAACACTTTGGAGGGAAAACTTTAGAGAAGTTGTATTCTCTTAGTATATAGGAGGATTTATACTTTTAAAATTTGCACCTCATTAATATTTATCAGTACACTCCATTATATTTTGATATGAAACAAAAAAATTGAAATGGAAAACTAATAAAAAATTTTATTTAAGTTGTTATTTTTTTTTGGGTGGTGCTCATTCATGTACGAGTTTTACTCATTCATGGACGTAAATGACCATAATAACCCTTTTGTTTTAATGATTTTATTTTACTACCCTTTTTCAATCTCTTTCAATCTTCTTCATTTACTCTTTACTCTAACCATTAACCAATACCCGACAGCCACCATCCACCACCTTCACGGCCTCACCGCCATCTTCTTTGCGCCCTCGGCCGGTCTTAACGACGCTCTTAGACCGGTAACTATTATTTTTGCAGGAAATTCCTCAAACTCATCCGATTCTGAGTCCGAGTCTCAAATTAAAAATAATGAAAATAGTAAATGTTGGTGATTACAAAAAGTAAAGACGCAGTAAAGCAATTGAAAAGTAGAACGATTGCATAAAAACTTGTAAAATGTACATGTGCATTTTCCACTACACAAATTCTTGTTTGTGACGGCACATATTCGTCACTCTTGAGTGAGGGATACCATTTTACCTCACAAAGTACCTACTTTTTCTCTCTCTGCAACACTATTCATGTGGTCCCCTTTCTCCACTAACCCATTTTGTTACCATTTTCACTCACAAAATATCCGCCACAAATGATAACCCGTCACAAGGGAGACCAATTGTTTCCACTAAAGCAATTGAAAAGTAGTACAACTACTTTGATGCGGTAGTTATCCATACATGAATATAAAAGAGCTTGAAGAACTAGCACCGCAACCACGACGCAAGTATCCATACATGAATATAAAAGAGCTTGAAGAACTAGCACCGCAACCACGACGCAAGATTTAGACCATAAATTTTCAATTGACAATTATTTTTACAAACCCTAATTTCATTAGTCTAATTAATCTACCTATAACATCGTTAATGAATTAAATAAAAAAGAGATTATTACTTGATCGACATGAGAACTAGCATGCATAGTTGATTAATCTACGGATTGATTAATTTTGTGTGAAACGGAATTAGAGACTGTTTTTTTTTTTTTTTTTGGGGGAAGGGTAAGGTATGGAAAACAAATTGCAAAAAGTCCGTGAAAAAGTAAAATGCGTACATGAATGAGCAACTACGTTTTTTTTCAATAGGTTTTGGTATAGACTGGTGGGGCGAACAGACGGGTAAAGACCTCTAATAAAATGGGTAGGGGAGACAAGGTGGGGCACCCCCATGTGTTTTCCACTTTATGGCAAATGAATATTTTGTGAGGGGAAATGGTATCCGTCTATACGTATAGACGGATAATGTCCGTCTATAATGAGAATTTGAGTTTTTTTTTTAGTGAATGTTTTTTTGTCACGAAACTAATAGTAAGCATGTGTCAAGTTATTCTGTACAGTAATAATTATTGCATTACTGAAAAATTTAGCAACTTATACTTTATAATGTAATATCAATTTTATATTATTTTAATGAAAAAATCATAATTATGAATTTATTTAAAAAATTAGAGTTTATTTATAAGAATATATTCATTGAAAAGATAATAATGTGATGAAAGAAAATTTTATTTATTACCTTATTTAGCTAGATGTTTTATGGAGGGAAAATTAAGAGAATTTTTATTCTCTTAGTAGTAGAGGGATTACCATTAAAGTGCTAATATATGATTTATCATTTATATGATATTTATGTTGGTTATGAAACCATTTTTTGTAATGTCTCTGTAAATTTTATTGAATTGTTTGATAAGTTATTATTGTCATGACCATTTTACCAATATAATAATGATGTTACCATTTAGGTGAACATATTGCTTAAATCTAATATTGAAGCTGATAACTAGTAACATATTGTTAACTAAATTGTACCATATTTATTATATTGTTTTAGGTTAACGATTAATGATTGAAATATGTTAATATATACTACTGAAATGGATACTTGTAACGGTGAAAATGGTAACACGTTGATAAAGTGCAATGAAAACATAAATGATAACATGATATATTGAAGTGTTAACATAATGTACCATAATGGCAACATATGCAATAAGTAGATTTTTGTTTTCATGTTTAACGAATTTGTTTTCATTAAGCAAGTTTTTTTAAAGTGGTTAATTATTAAAACGTAAATAGTGACACGTTATACCGTAAATGAGACATACTCTATACTGAATATGTATTTTGAGGTATGTTCTGGAGTTTGGGTAAATTTGTGTTTGTTGTTTGATTTTCTGGATTTTTTTTGGGGTTGTTGTTTGATTTTTTTGGGGTTGTTGTTTTATTTTTCTAGGTTCGTTAATTTCCTTGTTTTTTATAAAGGGTGGACGAGAACCAAATGCGGTTCAAAGAAAGGTGAATATGGAGCCGACGAACAGTTTGAAGTTGGAGATGATGCCGACGAAGACCAATTTGAAGGTTGTAAATAATCAGATGAAAGCAGATTTGATTTAAAGTGTAACAATGGTTACATATTTAACAATTATGTCAACAAGTATATAAGTGTAATATGTCACCATTTTAATGATTGTAAAATTCATACCAATGTTGTTTAACTGAGGACATACTAGACAACTATACATTGTTTTTTTTTTTGGTGCGATCATACCAGCACTAATGCACCGGATCCCATATATGTAACCATTTGTGGAGTACATGTTACTAGAATGGTTTTAATCATTATGTTGCTTAAATGGTTACATATTGAACAATTCTTTCAACAAGTTTAAAAATGTAATTTGTTACCATTTTAATTAGGGTTAATTGACAAGAATAATCCAAACTACTGTTCATCTTCTCAAAATAATCCAAACTACATTTAATCTCAAAATAAACTGAACTTTAGTTACTCTCTTCTTAAAATAGACTCGGTGACTGGCAACCTAGCTAAAAGGTAATCATTTCTTATAAATGCTCCATAAACACCTGTTAAGGAGGAAACTTGAAAATAAGTAAAAAAGAGTTCTCCAATTTGCTTAACCATATATGACTAATGACTAATTGATTACGGGGAAGTGGCAAATAAGCTTTATATGTTTGACTCTATGTGCAAATTAGCCCCATAACTTTCGTTTGGTGCAAATTAACCCCATAGTTATACACAATGTGCAATTAAGCCCAATTGAAGATATTCCGGTCATTTTCTCACCGGAAAAAAATGACATGGTACCGGAAAGATGACTAGGATTGAGTTAGATAATTTAAAAAAAGGATTTATAATAAGAAAACTCACTTATTACCAGTTTACCACTGCCTATATTGTTGACTTGTTGTAGGTCTGTCCCCTCGTCGCTCCTTTCTCTCTTTTCCCAACATTTTGAGCTTCATCCTCAAATGAAATTTGGGGAAAATTTTTACTCAAGTACCTGATGAAGAAGATAAATAGACATATTGAAGTAAGAATGATGGAAAACCTAGATTCTCGTCTAATATTTAAAATCATGTTTTTTTCCCCCTTTTTTATATCTAACTCAGCTCAAGTCATCATTCCACCGGGAGAAGGGATGCATTTGTGCTTGCGCAGGTTGTAGTCTCATACTCTCATCAAGATACTGGGATGAATCCCAAATCTTCACTGACTTGTCATTTCCTCCGGAAATTAAAAGCTTCCCTTTTTCATTTAACTTAGTCCTAGTCATCAGTCTGATGCCATGTCATTTTTCTCCGGTGAGAAAATGACCGGAATATCTTCAGTTGGGCTTAATTGCACATTGTGTATAACTTATGGGGTTAATTTGCACCAAACGAAAGTTATGGGGCTAATTTGCACACAAAGTCAAACGTATGGGGGCTTATTTGCCACTTCCCCGTAACCGATTATCATCATCTAAACTACACTGGCCAGTGGCCTCATCAAAGGAACAATTCAACTCTAATTATTGAAGGGGCAAGCGAATCTTAATTATTGGTTGCCAATCCGAACAACATCCGGGTTCGAATCGATCCAAATCAGAGAATCCATAAATGCAGTCAAATTTGAAGAAAACAAACCTTTCCGCACATCATCAAAGGACCCACCGCACCATCACCGAACACAATCGGTCCACCGCGCAACACATAGACCCACAACCGCACACTCCTAACCCACGAAAAGAGCAGATCCGGTCGTTAAAGGTCGAAGATGGTCTGCGACTCGACGATGGATGTTGGTCGGAAACAAAAATCTGATGGGGTCGATGTAGGAGGTGATGGTGAAAAGTGGTGAGAACACATGTAAATATAGAGATCAGAGCAGTAAGTGGGTGCTTTGGCTGGAAAATTATTTGAGTTCGGTAGTGGAGATCGGAGCGGTATGTCGCATGAGATTGATGGGGCTAGATGGTGAGGAAATTGGTTGGTTAGGGGGGAAGGAGAAAGTGTTGTAATGATTCACTACAAGAATTTCTGCTTCGGGCGACTTAAAATGGCTAATGAAAAAAAAATTCGGGCGACTACTAACAGTCGCCAATTTGGCGACTACCAATTTCCTCCCAATTATTAGAGCGGGCGACTGAATTTCAGAAGTGGCGACTGAAATCAGTCGCCAAATTGGCGACTACCGTCTATCGGTCGCCCATCCGTTTATTATATTGAAAACACGGGACTCTTTCTCCCCTCTCTCTTACTTTACTAAAACACAAACACACCTCAAACGCAAACACCTAATTCGACCACTACTCCGACCACCACTCCGATCGACCACCACTCCGACCACATCACTGCGACCACCTCGACGCCGGCAAGCTTTCTTTCTCCCTTATTTCACTTCATCCTAACCTATTTGAAGGTATAATTTCTTTGTTTTAAATTTCAATTTCTTTGTTTAATTTTAGATTAATTTGTTATTGTAATTAGTATTAAGATGATTTGATATGTTTATATAATCATTTGTGTTACATTTGTGTTGATTATTAGGTTTTTAAATGTAATTAATTTTTGGTGAAATTGGGATTAAGGGTTATGTAAATTGGGGGTTTTGATAGTGGTAATTGTGGTTATAGTAGTTTTGTTGATTTTGACTAATATTAGTTTTGTTAGTGTTGTTGATTTTGTTTATTGGTTATATTGTTTAGTGAATTAGTATAATGTTAGTAAGGTGGAAGTTAGTATATGTTAGTAATGTTGAATATAGTAAAATTGTATAAAGTTTGTATTGTTGAAGGTAGTAAATTATTACAATTAGTTTGATGTGGAGTATTCTTAAAGGTAGTAATAAATTAGTATAGTTAGTATAATTTTAGTTAATAAGTATAATTTTAGTTAATTAGTATAGATTAGTATAATTTTAGTTAATTAGTACTCCCTCCTATTTCCTTATATCTTCCCCTTTCTTTTGGGCACAAAAATTAAGAAAGGAGAAGAAAGAAGGAATAAAGTAGAATAAAGTATTGTAAGTTGTGAAATTTATAAGTGGGAGAAAATAACAAAGAATGAATGATGAATAAAGAATAGATAAAGTAATAAGAGTTGTTGATTTTTTAGGAGAGAGAAATTAATAAAAAATGAATGAAACTTACCAAAAAAGGAAATAGGGAAGATAATCAAACTTATGTGAAAAAGGAAAGAGGGAAGATAATAGGAAATTGGAGGGAGTATAATTTTAGTTAATTAGTATAATTTTAGTTAGTTAGTATAATTTTAGTTAATTAGTTTGTATGGATTATTGTTAATGATGGTTCTATGTTTTATTGTTAAAATTATGGTTTATATATTATTTAGATTAAAATGAAGAGATTATAACGTGGATGGATGTACGAAGAAAGAGTAGATAAGAAGAGACGTCACCGCTAGATTTATAAAGGGGGTTCGTGGATTTATTGAATTTGCTAAACAAAATGATGAATATGATTTGGTAGAAAATAAACTCTACAATTATATTATAGGTTTCTTAAACACGTGAAGAAAAAAATTGGTAATAAAGCTCGGGTAGAAGGTTCTATATGCAATGCATATTTAACAGAAGAGATTGCAAATTTTTGCTCTTTTTACTTTGAAAAACATATAGAAACCAAGGCAAAATACTTGAACATTGACAAAGAGGATGAAATTGATGCAAGTTTACCCGAGTTTTTTCAAACTCATGATGATGAAGGTTGCTCAACAATTGGGGGAACAAGATATTTGGATGACAAAGAATATAATCGTGCTTACCTTTACGTTCTATCTAACTGTGAAATCTTAGAGCGACTGCTTTCAGTCGCCAAATTGGCGACTGAAAGTCAACCATGGGCGACTGATTTCAGTCGCCACTTTGGCGACTACTTTGACTTTCAGTCGCCAATTTGGCGACTACTATCAGTCACCATTTTGCGTATTTGGCGACTATTTAGTCAGTTGCCAATTTTGGCGACTGATATCAGTTGCCCGAATTCCATTTGGCGACTAAGGCCTGCGACTGTGTTCTGGCGACCAATTTCAGTTGCCAATATTGTTTTAGCGACTGATTTCAGACGCCAATTGTAGTCGCCCGAAACAGGATTTCTTGTAGTGATTATAATTGTTCAATAATGTATTTACCTAGTATTAACCTGAAATAATAGGTCATACAATGACTTAGTCTATTTTGAGAACAAGGTATCCATACTTTGGTTTATTTTGAGTTAAAATGTAATTGAGAGTATTTTGAGAAGATAGTCAATAGTTTGGATTATTCTTATTAATTAATCCTTTTAATTATAGTAAAATTGATAGCAATGTTTAAAAATGGTAACATATTGGACAATTATTTATACATTTAATGATTGTATATATGTAACCATTTGTGGACTACGTGTTACTTGAGTGGTGATATTGATTATGTTGCTTAAATGGCTACATAGTGAACCATTCTGTTAACAAGTACAGAAAAAGTAATATGTTACCAATATATGACTATACAAATTTACAATAAAAAAACTTATAAACACAAGAACTAAGATTGACAAAACTATGTAAAAATTAAAATATAAAATGGTTACATAATAAGTATAACGGGTTACATATAATAAGAAATCACTGTATTGCCAGAATAAGGGACGTGAGACTGATTCAATTCTTGAGATTGGCTCTTGTTCATATTTTATGATTCAGCTTCCATTTACTTGACTAGAGAATATGAAACATCAATAATCGCACACTCAATTATAGAGGTAACAAAATGATGCAAAATGTATACAAAAGGCAAATACTTCGTACATAATACACCCCATTGATAAATTTATCATGATACCATTAATAAACTAGCAAAAACACACAAAAAAAACGAAAATAATGAAAAAATTAAGAACCCCTTCAAATAAGGGAAATAGATCTACAAATTTCTTTCCCAACAAAATCAACTATAGAACAAGTCATGCAAAACAAAATTAAAAATATCAATCAAAACTTCAAATTATAAAGACACTAAATTATAGACATAAAAAATTTACAAATCAAAGAAAATGGGTAATGAAATTTCGTGGGAAAAAAAGAATTCATACTACTTTTTAATTAGGCCTCGTAAGTACCGAAATAGGGTGGAAGATAAAAATATGTTACTCCGTGTTTAAATAAATAGAACATATAGAATATGGATAATGATAAAGAACATGATGAACCCAACAACGTTTTCGAGTGTCATTGATGTTAATGTATGAATAATGAAATAGGATACATAAAGAGGATTATACTTTATGCGGTTGAATATTGAAGAAGATTTTTTTTTTTTACTTTTAATTAATAGGAAATATGAAGAGAAAACGAAGAACATGAAAGGATATGAATGTTGAAGTTGGGGTATGATTATTAGTATTGACAAGATGAATGACTAAGTTGTAGAATGAAAAAAAGAAAATGTGTGATGAAATTGTAGGAAAAGCAAAATCATATGAATAAATTAATAAGGGGTGACACTGATAGGACAAGATGATGTCAGTGTATTAAATGCATTGCAGTGACCAAAAACAAGCATCCGGGTATGGTTTGGTGAATATGGGTCGACTTGGCCCGTCTTATTGTTTCAGACGGATACTTTGGTTTGAAATAATAATTTGTGTTAGTATATCCATACTCTTTAAAAAGTCCATAGGCTTGTTACTGTAGCCAGAACAGTAATTTTATGCATTTATGCCTATTTTGCCCCTCTGACTCATCACGTTATATTTTTCTTTCTTCTGGTGTTTTCCCTTCTTTTCTTTCTCTCTCTCTCCTCTCTGCCGCGTCTTTCTTTTTCCTTCTCACTTTCGCAGATGTCGTTTGACATGGGCGCCATGTGTTACTCTACTCTAATTCCTTCTGTTACTCTACTCTAATTTTTTCTACTTTCTTTCAATTTTCATTTGTGGATGTGATACTGTACCGGCTGATTTTTTCTTCCGTCTCCCACTCATCAAAAGCAACAACAATGGTGATAAGAGTTGTATCCGCTGATAGGAACGCGTATTAGGTAAGTTCCTCTTTTGATTCGTGTGCTTTCTTCGTGTGCTTTCTTTTTTTTTTCTTATTCTTACTCTAATTCATTTTCTAATCTACGCACTTGTGATTTCTCTCCATCTCTGTTTAGGGCCTTTTACTTAGTCGTCTAGAAGTTGTTTGCTTTTTTTTTTTTCCGTTTAGCCAGTGATTATTCACACTAGAGGTATGTCTTTTTTTTAATTAATTTAGGGTTTAATTATTAGGTTTAAATTGATTTTGATTGCATGCAATAATTTGGGGCTTCTATTTAGGTTTAAATTGATTGCATGCAATAAGTTGGGCAATTTTAATTTCTTATAGCTATTACTCACTATGAATAGAAATTCTTACTAATTTGCCAATTTTTAAGCCGTATTAAGCGCGTCGACGCCAGAAAAAAAGGAAAGAAGCGCGAAAGAAATCAACCTAAACGAACTTTTTGGGAATATTGAAATTTTTGGGTTATTTTGGGGATTTAGCAAGTACCGATGCGTCCATATTATGAGTAGTTTGGTTAGATTGTTCAATCTATATTTTCAATTTAAATTTCTAACAAACTTTACTTATTTTTCGAGGTTGTTGCTCCTACTATTATACTATTACTGTGTTTACCTTAGAGATTTGTAATTTATACAAGGAGGGAGGAAGAGGACGAAGGGTGATAAAGAAGTGGCAGATGCTCTGATTTTTTCTGTAGTGAGAAAGAGATAAGGCAGAATGTTGTAGCGGAGTTTAGGTACTTCTATGTTTGAAGTGGCTAACTTGTGGCTCATATATTTTTTGGGTTTATCCCTAGATAGCGACAAGTCATTTTTACAAGTTCCTATCATAACAAAAATTTAAAGTCGTCTATCATCAGAAACGGATACTTGGGTTTCATTGGCTTTTATAAATGGTGAATTTGAGAGAAATGAAAACATTTATTCTTGGTAATATTTGCAATAACTGTTCTTTTCCGATGCGCTTTTATTTAGACAAAATTCTCGAGTAGGTATGCACAGAATTTGGTTAGACATGTTTTTTGAAGTGGTAATCACATAATTTTTTCCCTTGAGTCTCGGTTATTGGGTGTGAGGATCCTATGCTTTTGGGTGATTATTGTAGGAGTTTTTTTGTGCCGTTGAAATTGGAATTTGTTGGGTTACGATTGATGGCTAAGAGTTGTTACTTGTTCTGTAGGTGAATTTTGTTCAGCTTGTTCACCATATGAGTAATGGATTTTGGTCGGGGGGAGATAGCTAGGGTTGAAATCGTTTCCTGTGTTCAGATCTTGCACTTGTTTTAGTGTATACTGTATGAATATCACTATATCAGATACTTTTGCTGTACTGATAGGGGAAGGAATTTGAAACTTAGCTATAGATTAGCTGGGCAGTGTGTTGGTAGCTTTATGGATGTGCAATGGTTGTTCGCTGTGTAGATATACGGTGTTGCTGAATACGATTAATTCTTTTAATTTCTTTTTCTAGGGCATCCCTACAAGGAATGAATCCGACAAGGTAAGTTATTTGTTAATTTGATTGTGTTTTTTCGATCAATTATGAGTATTAGATAATTTACAAGTACTTAAATACTCCGTATTTACAAGTGTATCATCAATATGCATGCAGAGGAGGAGGGGTGCCTGCTCCTTATTTTTGGATACCAGTTGTTGAAGACGGCGGTAACTTGGCCATTAGATCCCGACGCAGTCATAAATGCTTAAAGATGCTCCGAGCCTCCGAGTAAGTATTTCTTCGGTTTTTTCCCAAATTGGGTAAAATTGTGGTGAAGAATCAGAACAAGTGGGGTAGAAGATAAAAAATAGAAATCTGCGTGCATGGAGAGATACTGCAAAACAGATGAACATAGACACTTCTCTGATAAGGATAGTGAAAGGGATGAAGAGTGTGGTATTTGCATGGAGAGTTATAGTAAAATTGTGCTGCCAAATTGTGACCATGCCTTGTGCCTGAAATGCTATCGGCCTATCGAGAATGGTAATTTCTTCTCCCTTTTGGTCTCTTGATATTTGGTAGGCCTGATGCATTTTTGTTTACCTGCCATTTGGAGATATTTGCTTTTGACAGTGTTTCTTCAGTGACCTGTTTATATGTGGATTTCTAATTAGTAAGTCACAAACTTAAGAAATATACTTTGTTTTCACCTCCCTTTTTTCCCTTTTGCGGAATCCTGGTTAGTCTAAACTCACTTGGAGTTTTAGTTAAGGTAAACAACTTGACCATGCATTGAGTTTTGAGATACCTGGTCATGATTTGGTGATTTTTTTTATTTCTTGATTCTCTTTACAACAACATTACCTCATTGCTTCAAAGGCCCTCTCGGATGGCGGTGTAAGGGCGTAAGGCCTTTAGGTAGCCTCATGTACACAGTTTCACACTCGTGGTAGGCTGATATTAGTCGACCTATAAGGAAAAGTGTCTTGAATGGCATGGTGTGACTATCACTTCACAATATGAGCAGCCTCATGTACACAGTTTAGCGGGATGTTTTGTTTCCCCTCCTACTTGAAAGATCTTAGTTTTATGCTCGAATTGTGTCTCTTCATCTGATTGAAAATTAAGATCCAGGCTATTGGGCTCTTGCTTTTATATTTCAGTTGTGCAGTTTGCATTTTCACCCTCGATAAATTCTTAAATTTTAGCTTCCAATTCTGTTGATTAGTGGGATATGTATAGTACTATTGTGGTTAGTGGAAAAAAGTTGCTTATGGAATTGTGGCGATTCATGATGATTTTATACTCATGAAATAATTATTTTCATTTTTTTCTGAATTTTCACACTTTCTCAGGGATTGGTTGTCTATGTAATATTATTTGCTACTTAAGATTAGTGCTTCATCTGTCTTGGTCATTTGTTTACTTTTTATATGTTTTGTGAGAGGTATTTTAATTTGAGGCAAATAGGTAATATAGGTTTTTAGTGAGAAAATCATGAGGGTTCATAAAGGGCAGCTGGAAAATTAAGCTTTATGCAGTTGGGTCATCGTTAAGGCATTAGTTTACAACTCCATAACTTGCTAAGCGCGTTGGTTGTTGTTGGACTATATTGGAGTTGTATGTTCAGGTTGTTAGCTTGTCTTCGAAAAGTTGCTTAGAGTGCAAGCTAAAAGAGGTTAAGAAGTTGTGCCATATTATGCTCGACAGTAAACAATCAAAGCTTTCAAGGCATTTGAAGGAGATCTCTCACAGGAATCATCAGGTTATTTATTAAACTATAGTCTACACCCTGTATGATGTTTGTTAAAGCATTTATGTCCTTAGCCTTGACATTTCTTTCTTTCGAATAGGCTATTAATGACTTTAGAAAGAAGTATGAGGTCTAGCCGGAGGAGATTGTTAGCCTAGAGGAAGAAAATGTTGGATGCCTATTTTGATTTAATTGAGATTGTATTAGTGCTCTTTTACTGTCTGCAAATGTTCTTTGTTAGTTGGGATAGATGAGACATAATGATCCTTATCGATACCTTTAGGCGGAAAAAACTGTTGTAGATATGTAAAGAATGTGTGAAGTGTGAACAAAGACTCAATGAGGGGAAAGAAGAATCAAAACAACACCCATCTCGCATTCAAAAAGAGCACAAAACTCGACGCCAGAAAAGAAGGAAAGAAGCGCGAAAGAAATCAACCTAAACGAACTTTTTGGGAATATTAAAATTTCTGGGTTATTTTGGGGATTTAGCAAGTACCGATGCGTCTATATTATGAGTAGTTTGGTTAGATTGTTCAAGCTATATTTTCAATTTAAATTTCTAACAAACTTTACTTTTTTTTCGAGGTTGTTGCTCCTACTATTATACTATTGCTGTGTTTACCTTAGAGATTTGTAATTTATGCAAAGAGGGAGGAAGAGGACAGAGGGTGATAAAGAAGTGGCAGATGCTCTGATTTTTTCTGTAGTGAGAAAGAGATAAGGCAGAATGTTGTAGTGGAGTTTAGGTACTTATATGTTTGAAGTGGCTAACTTGTGGCTCATATATTTTTTGGGTTTATCCCTAGAGAGCGACAAGTCATTTTTACAATTTCCTACCATAACAAAAATTTAAAGTCGTCTATCATCAGAAACGGATACTTGGGTTTCATTGGCTTTTATAAATGGTGAATTTGAGAGAAATGAAAACATCTATTCTTGGTAATATTTGCAATAACTATTCTTTTCCGATGCGCTTTTATTTAGACAAAATTCTCAAGTAGGTATGCACAGAATTTGGTTAGACATGTTTTTTGAAGTGGTTGATGCCTGTCGTTGTATGCACCAAAAATAATATTTATAGTCCAAACTACTACTATAGATAGTGGCAAACAGGGTCGAACCACAGAGAGGCGATGCAATTAATAGTTGTTTTATTTAAGTCTAAAGTAACAAATGTGAGGGGGATTTGATTTGAGTTGTTCTATAACTAAAGGAAGTAAATGAAAAGTAAACTAAATAAACAGATGAAATCAAATATTAAAAGGGTGCTAAGATGGTCGGTTCACTATAGTTTCGGCGGCAATAACTAGGTAGGTCTAAAACAATCACGTAAGACGGGAAAATAAGAAGTCCTCTCGGTCCATTCCTAACAAGTAGCATCTTTCGATCTCGCCACAGGTCCCTAATATCACTAATGCTAACTTTCGTCCTAAAAAATGACTAAAAAGGTCTAAATTAACTTATCTCTCGATCTCATTAATTTACTCGTCTTAATTAGGTAGTCTATTTCCCTTCCCTATCTTTCAATCTCATCGGGTCGGTCAATTCCTAAACATTCAACTAGTCGCGTGCACTCGATTCGTCAAATATAGCAATTTAATTAATTAAAACGAAGCTGATCTCACGTGGCCGGTCGATCGACTAGGGAACCCAGTCGATCGACCGTGGTGCGTTCTAGGTCATACTAATCTAATGCCGCCTACACTACAGATTCCCTACATCCTAGCACAGGGTATTTAGCTACTCATGTTTACGATAAAAACAACAACAAGATTAACAAGTAAAGCTAACGAATTCATGCTTAAATTAAATGAGCAAAAAGACTAGCATAAAACGATAATTTGGCTTCCGGGAAACTATTCTAGCAATTCTATACTATGAACGAAATAAAAGCAATAAAACTGATTAATGGAACAACGGAAATACCGTATGAAAACAGGAGAGAAGAATTGCAGAACAAAGATCCAGAAACCGAATGCAAAAGTAAATTGTATTGAAAACGAAACAATCTTGAGAACCCTAATTACTGATGATAATCTAAAAACTGAATAAAAGCTTGATAAAACTGGATAAATTATTATGAAAACAACAGGTTACGTTATATAGGAATATAACGTAACACTTATTCCTAAACCTAATATACAATGGGCTTTGGAATCCTCGTCCTATTTCTTTAATTTGCGCGTCAGCTCGTATGATGGTCGATTGACCATGCAAGGCAGTCGATCGACTGGTCTGCACTGAACAGTAGCTTCTATAAGTCGTGCTTTGGTCGATCGACTATGGAGGTCAGTCGATCGACTGGAGTAGCTGGTACTTGGCTCCAAAAACTTCGTGAATTAGTCTTTCGGGCCTCGATATGCGCACCAAGTTCGTTTCTTGAGTAAATACTTCACGTCAAATGCAATGCAAGGTACTCGGGGACGGATTTAGCTTGATTTCCGCTGGATTCTTCACATTTCTACAATAATGTACAAAAACACGAAAGTAGACGGAAATAGGGAGAATAGTAGCATAAACTACATAAATGAGCTCTGAAATGCGTGTAAAATGGGGTGTAAAACATCATATTTAGGACACGCATCAAACTTCCCCAAACCAAACCCTTGCTTGTCCGCAAGCAAGAACAAGACTCGATCCTAAAACCTAATGGAACGAGTTCAATCTCAGAGCGAAATGCAACCATAAAGCCTAAACCAATGCAACAACCAACAATCAATTAGCAATATGAATCATGCAAACGAATTATGAAGTCGTTAAAAACCTGCTGAACCGTCAACTGTAGAGACTTATCAAATCGGACTCTCACGGGTCACTCATATCACACATAAGCACAGGTGAATAATGTAAAGATAGAAAGAACTCATTTTGTAGTGACACTCACCTAACTACGACCTATAAGAACATGTCTGCAATCTAATATGAAAATAATCTCTACAACCGTACATATGCATTCCAACCGCACAAATGACCATGACACATGCCGAGGTAAATATGGATATGTGAGGTATGGGCAGGAAGAGGCTAAAATAAATTTGGATAAAAACAGAGTTAAAAGCCAAGCTAGTAACTAAGGGAACCAAATTAATAACAACATCCAACTTCTTCCTCTTGCTCAAAATTTCAATTGAAACGGTGCTAAATAGCAAGCACAAATCTCACAATCTCCGATATAATTGTAATTCCCCAAATGATGATAATAAAGCATGGGAATAAAATCACCAACTAATCAAAACTCCAACCATGTGATTTTGATTTCTCTTTTCTCGGGCTTCAGTCGATCGACCAAGATGGCCAGTCGATTGACCGCCCCCTACAGTACAACACTCATTTTCTCTTTTTTTTTTTTCTTTTTCGAGTCATTTTTCTTCTCTTTTTTTCTTCCTTTTTCATATTCCCAACATCATCTCAAAATGAGCATTAGCTACCAAAAACAAAGTAACAATCCCAAGAACATAAACTACTAGCTTGACAAGGGCAGGCTAAGTGTAGGATGTAGTTATTGGGACAAAAGGCTATTTTTGGCAGTGTTGAGCTTATGGGCAAAATGAATAAAAAGGGGGTGACCTCTTCCACATATGTCAACAAACCACAAATCGAATGCATACAGGTATTAAGCAGATTAAGTTCATATTTTTGCATATTAATGTAACATGTTTCATAAGGAGTATTACTTGTGGACATGGGCCACGTCTCGGTCTGTGGATTTGGGCCACCTGCCAATCCATACTCACGGGCCACCTGCACGCCAAGCCAATCTGTGGAGCTGCAGCGGTCTTTTGAAAGCCACGCTCGGCGGCGTAAAAATGCTTTCGACCGGATCGTTTTAGATCGGTCGATTTCGTCTCGGTAAGGGTCTCGAAACGATTAGAGATGTTCGGAGTCCCCACCAAGCATTTGTGGGATGCCTGGAACCCGTTCGAATTCCACTTTATACCTCGGTCAAATCGAAGCACAAAGCAGCGTTTGACATAGGTACTAAAGATAAGGAAATCGTCCCTCTTTAGCATCATATCTCTAGAATGACTCTCGTACGCCCTGGATAAGGTCGTCCACTATCCAAAGTTTCTGAGCAAGAGATGAAGGTACGTATTGGGAAGCCCTTTAATCAGACACCCAATCCCGCCCGCGTTTAGCGGCCTCTACTGATCGATCTTGGTTGGTTGAATGCAAAAGTTGATAAAACGGTTTAAATGCATGAATGTGCATCCAATGATTTAAACCTAACATGTGAGAGCTTTATTAGTCGGTTGATTTAATCCAAGTATCAAGTATAAGATGTCGAGTTGGATTAACGGTTGATTTGCATGCAAGACGGAAATTAAATATCCATTTACCGTATTAGGTTTAGGGTGCATAACATGATCCATTTGTCTTAGTAAGGCAATTTGCAAATATGGTTTTGAATAATCGAATAGTCGTCTGATCCGTCCTATATCCGGGTTAGCCGGAGTCGAGATCGTCCTAGACTAATGCTGGAAGGGAACAGGCCCTGTACCAGACGGCTATAAGAGGCGCGAGCCAGCCGTCGGTGTAAAGGGGCCTCCCTCTGGTTTTGAAAATGAGAAATGGGGAGCTTGCTTGAGGCGCGGGTTAGCCAACGGTTGTATGCCGTGTTCTGACTATTTAGAAAACGTTATAAAACGTGTTGAAAATGGGTATTTAAACCCGGTTTGATTTTGAAAGGGTCGTTTAGATCGCATTTGTTGATTTGAAGAACTAGACTCGAATAATCATCATTATTTGATAATATTCGGTGTCGGGTTCGATTTGACGAACTTGACATGAATAGTTTTGAAAAATGATTATGGACTAATTGTTTTAAGTCCATTTGAATGTAATTAGTCGATACTCGTCATCGTACCCGGGTTAAAATCCGGCATGGTATGTAGAACCAAGGATGATTTTGTGTTGGTTACTAATATGTTTGTTTGAAAAATGTGAAGAAATGAAATAAAAGGCTTTAAAATACCTTCTAAATGTCATTAACCAAATATTATCACCGAAACACGGATTTAACCGTCATGGTATGAAGAACCAAGGGTGAAAAATGCTTTATGGTTAAAACATGTGAAATAAAATAAAAATGGTTCGAAAATACTTGAAATGGTGAAACCGATTACAAATATGAAAAATGGACCAAAGGAAATGACGAGAACAAACACGGTTGATCTCTGGTCTGAGTACCCCATTTAGGCGCGAGCCAGTTGGCGACCCTAGGGGCTTCTGCCTCAGACCAAAAATCGGTTTTGGCTCATTTACTCCATGTTTTGGTTCATGTTATGCATGTTTTAGCATGTTAGAGTCATGAAACAAATGAAAACATAATAAAAGAGGATTTTTACACCCTCATACTTACATGTTTGGTTATGGCGAGTGACCGACGTTAGTGTAACAACTCGTTTGATCGGAAAAAACTCGGTTTAAAACCGTTTTGGTAAGTAAAAGAGTGTTTTAAAAGTTTATTGATGGTGTAGTGGTCGAAATGGTCGGTCAAGTGATTTAATGCACGATGACGGTACCAAACAATGTGTAAGGCTCGTGTTTACGATCGATAGGTCGTAAATACGCGTCGGGTTGTGACTTAAGAAGTCGAGTCGAGAATTTTAAGGGAGAAAAGAGGGGGCGGACACTCGCGTAAGTCTCAAATGGGTGGCATTTGAGGGCTATTTATAGGAGAATGAGTGGTTGTGTGAGTTTTGAGCGACGTGGCCACTTGGGCTGCTCAAAGAGGCGCGAGCCACGTCGCGGGTCTTCGAGCTGTGTTGTCGCTTTCACAACAAACGCAATCATGATTTGTTCTATCCTAGGTTTTGTAGTCACATGTTTGGTACTTGACCAACATGAATCCAGGAAAACTTAAGGTAGAAGGTTTGAAATGTTTTGGTTTTTGTGTTTGACTCGGTTTGACTCGTTGTTGGAGTCGAGATTTGAATTTTCGAGTCGATTTTTGGTCCGGTGTCGGTTTTGACTCTAGTTAGTGTCACCGCGACCCCGTCGCCGTGCATTAAACACTCCAGGTATTTTTGAAATGTTTTGAAATGTTTTATTTTCGAAATCGTTTTAAGTTTTCCGACGTAAAGTTGTACACAAACTGTCGATCAAACGCCGCGATTCCAAAACATGTTGTAGTCCAATAATCATCGGGTGGTTGTTGGAGTCTCAGCAGATACTGGGTATCTACAGAGCCCCCACTTTGACTGAGCTTAGACAGGGCGAAAGTCAAAGTAGATCCCCCAGGTCAATCGAAGATTACAACCTGGAGACCCAAGCGACGTCGAGGCGGCTCGAAAATATTCGGGCCAATGACCTGCCGTCGGGAAGGGCGACGCCAAAGCGACTCGAGGGTACGAGTCAAGGACCTGTCGTCGGGAACATTTTAGGGTTTGTCGACTGTCCGTGCGGGTCGTTTAAAGTCCGTTAGACTACGTACAAAGGCTCACCAGCCATAAGAAGGAGTCATACCTGAGGCATCTTCGGATATGTCCTTGCGCGTTTGCGGATAAAGGCTCGCCAGCTGTGGTGCGTATGTGAGGAGGGCTCGCCAGCCGCGATGCGTTGTAAGGCTCGCCAGCCGTTGTAAGGGAATGTACCCGAGGCATCTTCGGGATGTGTCCTTGAAAGGGTGCGGACAAAGGCTCGCCAGCCATGACAAGGAAATGTACCCGAGGCATCTTCGGGATCTGTCCTTGAATGTTTGCGGACAAAGGCTCGGCAACCATGATAAGGAAATGTACCCGAGGCATCTTCGGGATCTGTCCTTGAAAGATTGCGGACAAAGGCTCGCCAGCCATGATAAGGAAATGTACCCGAGGCATCTTCGGGATGTGTCCTTGAAAGAGTGCGGACAAAGGCTCGCCAGCCAAATGTACGGTCGGTTAATGGACCATGGGAATAGCCGCGTCGAATGGGCTTGTTTTGAAAGTAGCGAACTCGTGATGTCGCTGGGGAAATAGTGAGTATGGATTCTCACTATCGCTGTTTTTGGAATGAGCGGGTTCCGCGAGGAAGCCCCTGCTGGTATTTGAAAGAATAGTGAATTTGACATCTGCACCATTCGTTGGCTTGAATTTGCAGTGGCGGTTTTGATCGCCGTTTGTTCTAATTTCGAAGGAAAATAGCAAATTTGAGTTTGCTATTGCGTTTGAAGTGACGGTTTATGTGCCGCCGTTGACATTTGAAAAAAATAGTGAATTTGGAATCTTCACTATTGATTGAAGTGACGGTTTACGTGCCACCGTTGACATGGGATGAAAATAGTGAATTTGGAATTTTCACTATTGATTGAAGTGACGGTTTATGTGCCGCCGTTGCTTGAAATTTGGAGAAATAGCGGTTTTTGAATTTTCGCTATTATTTTTGAAATTGACGGTTTTAATTGCCGTTGTTTGGATTTTGAGGAAATAGCGATTTTGAATTTTCGCTATTATTTTGAAATTGAAGGAAAATAGCGAATTTGATTTCACCATTATTTTTGAAGCTGACGGTTTTGATCGCCGTCTGCTTGAAATTTTTGAAAATAGCGAATTTGAATTTTCACTATTTGGTTTTGTTTGTTTTCGAGGAAATGACGACATTCAATATCGTCAACGAAAACTCGAATTCGTTGTGTGGAAATTGGGTCTAAGCCCAAATTTCGCTGAAAAGGCAAGGGAGAGGCCTGGTTTAGGCGCGAGCCATCTGGCAATGGAAGCCGGCTTCCCTATTTTCTGTTAAAAAGACGCGAGGTTGAGCTGCGGATGATTATTCATCTTCAACCTCCAAAATCCCGCAAAATCGCCATTGAAGGACCATCTAGCTTGCTTTCACTTGTGCCATTGTCAACAAATGTCATCTCAAGGTATGTATTTCCTCTTGAATCCATTCAAATTTGTTGATTTTAGCTTGATTGAATTAGGGCGAAATTTTGCCCTAGAAAATTGAATTGGGCGTTTTTGATTGAGCCCATTTCGAGTGAAATTAATGCTTGCATTAGGTTAGAAACCTGTTTAGGAGTATAGGGGCGCTTTAAGTTTGCATTTTGGTCCCCCGTTCCTGCTCCCTATGCTCGAAAAACGTGAGTGAGGCGAGAAACCGCCTCATTTTGTAATGCCAAGTTTATTTGCTTAGGTAGTGTGTCCCACTAGGTTGCATTGTAGTTGGGAAAACCCGTATTTGCCATTTAAGGACCTTCGTTGGATGTTTGTGGGCAAAATTGGATTTTCGCCTTTTGCGACGGTCTTACGTCTAACCAAATAAGCGCCTGTTTGGGCTTAAATTGAGTCAGTTTGCCTTGAAATGGACCTTATTGGTATTTTAGGTCACCTTGAGGCGTGATAGAATCACGTTTGCCCTTTTGCGGTCGTTTTTGAATTTTGACCGGTTTGGGCTCAAATTAGCATATGAATTGCCTTTTTGAGCCGTAGAAAAATACCCCATTGTGTCGGGAGTGTATTTTTGGTTGTTGGCGGACCTTGTATGGATCTTGAAATGCCGTTTTTGTGGTTTGGACTCGTCTTTTGCTTGAAAAGAGGGGCGAGTCGTTTTTTGTGTGAATGGTTTGGGGCAGGACTGCCCCTTGTTTTTTGTATTGCAGGTTGTATTTTTTTGTTTTTGGATTTATCCATTTCATGCCGTCGTAATGCCGAAATTTCGGCTGACATTTTTTTTTGTTGTTTTTTGATCGCAGGGTATCGTCTGGGACCGATGGGGTCCGTTGTTGAGGTTTTGGAGGAGGAACACGATCCTGAAGGGGCTGTAGCGGCCGAGGAGGCTGCCGTATTCGAGGCGGTGGTGGAGGATGCTTACGTAGAGGAGGAGAGGCGGCTGATATGGCCGGCTTGTCCTTTTCGTTGTGGCTCATAGACAAATTGGGCGATGAGTGGGGTTCGATGTCGGAATGGTGCATCGCGTCATGGTTCTTGGCCTCCTCATCATCAAAGTCCTGCAAGACACATCTTCTTTTTTGTCATGGAGCAGGAGCGGGGGGTTATCGTCATGGTAACCTCCTCTGCTTTCGCTGTTGCTCCTCTGTTTCTCATGTTGTTCTCTTTCTTTTCCGTTTGAGAGGATAGAGAGTGCTTAGTTCGGTAGGTGGCGGATAGCCCCCAGTTCGTTGTCTTAGGCCAGTGTCTGTAAGATAGACGTTTGTTTTAGGCCAGTGTCTGTATGATAGACGTTTGTTTTAGGCCAGTGTCTGTATGATAGACGTTTGTTTTAGGCCGGTGTCTGTATGATAGACGTTTGCCGATGTATTTGGCATAAGGCGGTTTGTATATATGTGTTTTTTGGATTGTGGTTTATTTTGTGATTTTTGGCTTTTTTTTGCGTTGTGTTTCGGAGGAGCGCTGTCGGCTGTTGATTCTCCTTTTGCTTTGCATCAGTTCCTGCATCGTTAGTGTAGAAAACAGGCAACAGATAGCACATACGCAAAACGTAAACACGTAGAAGCATTTGGTTGAAAATCAAAAATTAACCAAGATGTCTTGAAGTTAAAATTGAAATTTTGAAAATTCCGTGACAAATCGTCACATTTGGAATTCAAAAGGAATTGATTTGAAAATTTGAGCAATTAACTCGTGTCGTGAATTAAATTGCATCGAAATTATTGATTTGCGACTCGAAAAATTCAAACTCAAACTGTCAGGAAAGAATGTTAGAAAAGGATTTTTGCGAGTATATTTGGTTTTTGGTTTTTGATTTTTGAGGTCAAGACTCGAATTTGTGAGTGCTTGAATTTTGAGGAAAATTGACGTCGTATCAATTCTCGATTTTGATTTTTGATTTGCGAAAAAGCGAAAAATTTTCGGAATTTCGACTGACATGGAAACGATCCATCGCGGATCGGGGCGACTAGCCCTTCCCCCCTTAAAAAAAAGAAAGAAAA
This sequence comes from Silene latifolia, assembly GCF_048544455.1. Taxonomy (NCBI): domain Eukaryota; kingdom Viridiplantae; phylum Streptophyta; class Magnoliopsida; order Caryophyllales; family Caryophyllaceae; genus Silene; species Silene latifolia. The sequence continues at coordinate 83,611,448 of NC_133531.1, read as the reverse complement.
ATCCGTATGTTTAAAGCTGCGTCATGGAAACCGTGTCGGATTTCATAAAACGCAAAAACAAGGAAATGTGAGTGTGAAGAAACACAAAATTTCCTGGATCATCCCGAAGAGGCGCGAGCTTCCTGGCGGGAGGTTTGAGGTGACAGGAGAAAACACATGTTGAAAGGGACAAGTCAACAGTGGGAATCCTGGGGAAGCCTCAAAGAGGCGCGAGCGTCTTGGCGATGGAAGCCGGCTCTCCCCTTTTTCTGAAAAAGTGCGCTGATCAGTTTGTATAAATAGGGACGTTTGCGCTTCATTGTTTCATCATCCGAAACACGAAAACATCTCTACAAAACCTCTTCATCTTCCACAAAAATATTTCATGGATGCTTTTGAGAACGCATTGCGACAATGGTGCCGGGATTTGTCGCCTCCCGAGAAGTATCAAATCGATTGCATGGGAGTTGGTCAATTGTTGGTGCTTCGTCAAGTCAAGGTGCAACCTTCGTTTCTTGAAGCATGTTCTCGGTTTTGGGATTCGAAACATCATGTTTTCGTTTTCCCGAAAGGTGAAATTTGTCCTCTTGCCGAAGAAGTTGGAGTCATTGGTGGGTGGCCGGGTTGTGCTCCGGTGCTTCCTCCGACTCGGTTGTGCTACAAGGAGAAATTCTGTTCCATGTTGGGCTTGTCAACAAGCCAAGTCAACTTTCTTCTTGCTCCACATGGTGTGGATATGTTGGCTCTTATCAACATCTTCTTGAATCAGTTAGATGCTAATGTCTCAGAGGTTGCTAGGAGAAGGGCTCTTGCATTTTTCCTTGTCCATGTGTACCTCTTTGTTGATGTCTTGAAGAAGGAGGGGCCAAGATGCTAAGGTAGCATGACCCTTATTCATGTGATTGAGCAAATGGAGCATGGTAGAGATCTATCATGGTTGGTGCTTGGAGAGATTACCCAAGCTTTGGACAAGGAAGGCTCTTGTGGAGAAGCTCCCTCTTTTGGATTGCCAAGGATCCTCCAAGTGTGGCTATTGGAGAGGCTAAGGTATGTAGAGCCTGCGGTTAATCCTTCTTCTTATTCCTTCCGTCATCTTACCATGAGGAAGAAGTTGTACCCGGATAGTTTTGCTTCCACTGAGGCCTATTGGGCCGCAAGGTTGGCGGAGGAGGGTGGTCCTCATATCCGTTGGGTGGTGCCGTGGTGGCACTTGAGGTCCTTCACGGGGTTGCCCGCTTCGGGTGCTAGTCCTTATTCTTTGATGGTGGTGGGCTTGAAGGTTGTTTCCTTCATTTATCCCGAAAGGCTCATGAGGCAAATGGGGCGTCAACTAAAGGTGCCCGCTGAGAACGTTTTCCGGAATTCCGAGCTTGTGGAATTCTTTGAAAGGTGGTGGGCCACTCGGCCGCTTTGGGAGGTGCCAAAACCCGTTGCCACGACATGGGTGACTCCCGCTTATGTCAAGTGGTCACGTGCTCCGTCCTTGGAAGAGAGATCCAAATTTCGTAAGGACGAGGTTGTCGACTTGAAGTATCGAGAGGTTGGCAAGGCCAACCGTGCCTTCTTTGAGGAGTATGTTGATGGAGCTACCCCCGATGTGATGAGACCACCGAAGAGGAGGAGTTCCGGCCTTAAGAACATGGTGGGCCGTGCATTGGCTCGTCTTGGGTCGAATATGGGGTCTTGTGCTAGACCGGAGGCCGTCGCCGTCTTAGATCCGTTGAGGATCCGTTCTGAGGAGGAAGTCCATGCTAGGCGGGCAACAAGAAGAACAAGGGGAAGATGTACCCCGAGGGAAAAGGCAAGGGTAGAATGGAAGAGTGAAGACCTCCATTACCCGCTTTATTATTATGTTGTATTATTGTTGTAGGTTTTTATTATGTTGTACTAGCTAGTTATTGTGTGTTTCGTGCTAGTTTTACTATGTGAGGTGTGTTAGTTGACACTTTAGCTTCGACAAGTTGTAGACTCGTCGAGCTTTATTTGTTTTTGAAATTGTCATCCCTCCCATTATTAATTAAATAAGAGGATTGCTCGTGTCGGAAAGTTGTGAACGCTTGTTTCTTCCATCCATTTTGTAAAGGCAATTCGATTTGAATCGTCCTAAACGTTTGCACTTTGGGAAAGTGGTATTTTGTGGAAAGGGAGAAAGGCTCATTTTTGTATTTTTGGTGGGAAAGGGAATGGTTTTCCCTTTCTTTTTTTTTTTGGGATGTTTTGATTGTGGGGATGTTTTTTTTATTATGGGGATGGCCGTATCCTTCTTGTGTAAGAAAGGACTGCCAACATATCCACCTTAAGAGGTGAAATCAAACCATGATCGTAGTTCGAAATTTTTGTGAATTTGAATTGGGTTTTGTGGTTGTATCCCTCAGGCATAAGAGGGACTGCCTACGTATCCACCTGAAGAGGTGAAATCAAACCATGCTCATAGTTCAGGGGGTTTGTTTTTGTAGTGCAAATGGACGTTGACTTTGACGGATCAAAGGACATTCGAAATGGGCAAGGTGCCGCAGCTTAGACTCGATAAAACATGCAATTTCAAATCAGAACATATTGAGGAACTTGACTTGAAAAGGGTTGAGGTCGTTGCTAGTTGCAAAACTAGGCTAGGTTGTTGGTTGATAGGGTTCAAGGGTAGTATTTCTTAAGTTGGTCTAGGTTGGTCGGGTTTGTAAAGTCCTCCCCATCTAGGTCGCTCAGTCTCACTGCGCCCCCCGACAATATTTTCTTGACCAGGTATGGCCCGGCCCAGTTGGGTTTGAATTTTCCCCTCGGATCGACGGGTAATGGTGCTCGGACTGACTTGAGGACCAAGTCCCCCTCCCGGATGTTTTGGGGTTTGACCTTCTTGTTGAATGCCCGTTGTATACGTCGTTGGTATAGCTGGACGTTGTGCAAGGCGTTGAGTCGCCGTTCGTCTAGAAGAGTGAGTCGTTCGTACCTTCGAAGGGTCCATTCCGCCTCAGGGACTTGACTCTTCAGTAGGATGCGTAGAGATGTGACCTCTAACTCTACCGGTTGAACCGCCTCCATACCGTATGCTAGGTAGAAGGGTGTGGCGCCTGTCGGTGTTCGAATGGAGGTTCGGTATCCCGAGAGTGCGAATGGGAGTTTGCTCGGCCAATCGCGGTAGTTGTCTTGCATTTTCTTGATAATGGTAACAAGAGTTTTGTTCGCTGCCTCCACCGCTCCGTTAGTTTGGGGACGGCAGGGGGATGATCGATGTCGTTTGATTTTGTATTTGTCCAGCAAAGCTTGAGTTTCCGCCCGGAAGTAAGAGCCTTGATCGCTGATGATTTCATGGGGTACCCCATATTGGCAGATGATGTTGTTTTGAATGAACTTGGCCACTTGTTTGGCGGTCAAGACTGCATATGATTGTGCTTCCACCCATTTGGTGAAATGGTCGATGGCGACGAGGACGAAGCAATGCCCTTTGGTGCCTATCGGGTTGACTTTCCCGATGATGTCGATGCCCCAGGTTGAGAATGGCCACGGCGATGTCATGGTGTACAAAATGGATGGTGGTATGTGTTGTATGTTGGCGAAGATTTGGCAATTATGGCAATGTTTGACGTAGTTACGGCAATCGGCTTCCATGGTGGTCCAGTAATAACCTAGCCGCATGATTTTCCGTGTAAGCATCATTGCACTCATGTGAGGGCCACATTCTCCGTCGTGAACCTCTCCCATGACCTTCTTGGCCTTGTGATGGTCAATGCAAAGGAGGAGGATTCCTTGGGGTGTTCTTTTGTAGAGTTGATTTTGGTTTATCACGAATTGTGATGCAAGTAAATGGATGTCTCTTTGTCCTCTTTGATCAGAGTTGGGAGGGAATTCGTTTTTGGTTTTGTAATTGAGGATGGCTTGGTACCAAGGTTCATCATGGCTTTCCTCGTCGTCGATAATGGCACAAATGTGAGCTGGCTCGCTCCTTCTCTCGACACATAGGGGCATCGATGTCATGTCGTCGGGTATGTTGACGAGCGCGGCAAGTTTTGCCAGGGCATCAGCAAATTGATTTTCCTCTCGTGGCAAGTGGAAGTAGTCGACTTGGTCGAAGAACTCGGCCTCTCGATTGATCTTTGCTCGGTAGGGAGCTAAGCTATCAGATCAGATTTTCCATGATGCCAAGTGTGATGGCTGCTTGTAGGCCGATGAGACATGCTTCATATTCAGCGGCATTGTTGGTGACGGCGAAGTCCAGCTTGACCGAGATCGGAACATGTTCTCCCTCTGGTGAGATTAGGAGGATTCCTACCCCGAAGCCTCTCTGATTAGATGCACCATCGAAGTATAGGTCCCATGCGTCAGAGTCGGCACAAAGGATGTCCTCATCAGGAAGTGACCATGTGTCGGTCGTTGGATCCTCGTTGACGGGATTTTCTGCTAGGAAATCGGCAACTGCTCTTCCCTTGATAACCTTGAGAGAAACAAACTTGAGATCAAACTCGGACAGCATGAGTGTCCATCTAGACAGCCTTCCGTTTAGTACGGGTTTTTCGAAGATGTATTTAACCGGGTCCATCTTGGAGTAGATGTGGACCGAGTAGCTGAGCATGTAATGCCGCAGCTTCTTTGTTGACCATACTAGGGCAAGGCATGTCTTTTCCAGTTGGGTATACCTCGTCTCGTACTCAATGAACTTTTTGCTGATGTAGTAGATGGCTCGCTCCTCGTTGCCAACCTGTTTTTGCTAGCATTGCTCCCATGGTTTTGTTTGGTAACGATCGGTATAGGGATAAAGGAATCCCCGGTTGAGGTGGCATGAGGACAGGAGGTTTGGATAGGATTTCCTTTATCCTATCGAAGGCTTTCTGACAGTCGTTGTCCCAATCGGTGTGATCGGAGGCGCGAAGCTTCTTGAATATCGGTTCACAGATCATAGTGAGCTTGGCAATAAACCGGCTAATGTATTGAACCTGACCGAGAAATCTCCGAATCTCCTTCTCGTTCCTAGGCCGAGGCATTTGTTGAAGGGCTTTGATTTTGGTCGGATCAATCTCAATGCCTCTTTTGCTGACGACATGTCCCAAGAGTTTTCCGGAGGTGACCCCGAATGCACACTTCTGAGGATTTAGTCTCATGTTATATTTCCGCAGACGAGCGAAGAATTTCCGGAGGGCACTGATGTGGCCGTCCCGTTCTTTTGATTTGACGATCATGTCATCGATATATACCTCTCCCTCCTTGTGCATCATATCATGTAGGAGAGTGGTAACGGTTCTTTGATAGGTTACTCCGGCGTTGATGAGGCCGAAAGGCATGACCGTGTAGCAATATGTACCCCACTGTGTGGTGAATGCTGTCTTGTGCATGTCTTCCTCTGCCATCTTAATCTGGTTGTACCCGACATACCCGTCCATGAATGATAGGAGAGCATGTTCGGCAGTGTTGTCCACCAGAATGTCAACATGGGGCACAGGGAAGTCGTCTTTTGGACTCGCCTTGTTCAGATCCCTGAAGTCGACGCGAACCCGAATTCTTCCGTCTTTCTTTGGTACCGGCACAATGTTGGCCACCTAGTCAGAGTATTCAGACACTTTGATCAAGCCAGCCTTGAACTGTTTGTCCACCTCTTCCTTGATTTTTAGGGCCCACTCAGGACGCATCCGGCGTAGCTTCTGCTTCACGGGTTTAGCCCCGGGTTTAATGGGTATCCGGTGCTCTGCAATTTCTCTGTCAATCCCAGGCATATCTCTGTAAGACCAGGCGAATACGTCCTTGTATTCGTGGAGGAGGTCAATGAACTGCTGTCTTTCCGAGGGGTCCAGGGTTGTCCCTATCCTAAGTTCTTGAGGTGTATTGTCGGTTCCTACGTTAATAGGCTCGGTTTCCTCAATGATGGGGGTTCTGGTTTCCCGTTTGTCAAGTTCTTTGGCTAAGTGAGGTGGGTAGTCACTCAAGTCAAATTCCTCATAATCATTCAGAATTGCATTGCAGTTAAATTGAGACGAGTTATAAGCAAACTTAGCGTTCATTAAGTTGACACGAGCGAAAAGCTCGGAAAGGACAAACATCTCGTGGTCGATCGGGCGACATGACAGAGGAAGTGGCCCCCGGAATGGCTCCAGGTTGACACCTTTTATGGGAGTGGGGTGACCCTAGTAGACTCGGCCTGCGAGTCGGCCACGACTTTGTGATAAAACAGTGGGAAGGGGACCTTGACCGGGACATCGGGAGCGTTAGAGCTACGACGACTCGACTCCGACTCGGACTCGGACTCGATCCTTCTTCACTTCTCTCTTTGAACATAGGGCCTTCTCCAGTTGTTATCTTGAGAATGCGGCCTTGGCGATCGGTCCACTTGATGGTTTTCCTCCAGCCCTGGGTAGCTTTCTCCGGGTCAGTATCGGAGATCAAGGCGGTTGGATCAAATTGATTGTCTTTCAGGGCGATGTTGATGATGTCCTCATAGTCGAGGTGTTTGATGTTATCTTCCCCGAAGAGGAGTGTGACAGCTTGTCCGTCAAGGCATGGTGACGGTTTGGACTCAATTGATGCAGCTTCGATGTTGTCGCGGATAAAGTAGCAGTCCTGGAAGACTTCCACTCCCGGGTATCTAGCCCTGGCCACAGAGTCATAGATTGGCTCCGGAAAGCCGTGGTAGAGTTCAGACTCTCCCTCGGGGACAAAGTATCCGTTGAGGGTCAGGTGGTAGGGATGGAGGATAACCCCGTGCTTCTTGCGTTTTCGGATTAGGAGGTTCATCTCCTGGATGTCTTCATTGGTAGGTTCGTGTCCCAGCCCAAAGGGAATGTTGGGGACCTTAGCCTGTTTCAAGGGAGGCAATGGGTCCTTTAGTGGATTGAGCGGCAAACCCGGGAAATAACCCTGACGCATCATGATACAGTTGATTGTGAGGTTGGTGAACGGGTCACCCTCAGAGGTTGCAGGTTCATCAGTTATGGCGTTCACGGCTTGGAAACCCCACATTTCATTGTCGTCCTCCTCAATGTCTTGGGAGGCTACCCCTCTTCTCATAACTGCTTTGATTGGGGAAGCGGGGATCATGATCGTTTTCCCGTTGAAGGGGACCCTGATCTTTTGGTGGAGTGTTGATGTGACCGCCTTGACGGCGTGGATCCAGGGACGTCCCAGGAGCATGTTGAAGGACGCGTCGATGTCGACCACTTGAAAACTGGTTTGTCTTTCTAGTGGCCCGGTTGCGACGGTCAAAGTGACTAGCCCAGCGACCTTGCGACGAGTGCCGTCGTAGGCGCGTACTCCTTGATTCGTTGGGATTAAATCGGATTCCTTAATACCCAGCCTGTGGGAAGTTTTGAGAGGAATGACATTCACGGCGGAACCGTCATTCACGAGGACCATTTGTATATTCTTTTGGAGGCATTGTACGGTGATGTACAGGGCCAGGTTATGATTGTCTCCGAACAGGGGGATATCCTCGTCGGAGAAGACGACCAGATTACTCAGATCAGGGGCGTCTCTCGTCATGTGTGCCACTATTTCTTCTGGGGAAGAGGTGGAGGGCACGATTAATTTTCCCAAGGCCTGCAGCAAGGCCTGTCGATGCTCAAAAGACGTTGCGATCAGCTGCCAAATTGAGATTTCGGCTTTTGCTTTCTGGAGCTGTTTCAGGATTGATTTCTCGGGAGCCTTTAGTTGAGTGTCCACTTCCGGGACGACTTGGTCATTCGTTTTTGGAACGACCGCTGGGTTACTCGGATTCTGATAGGGACGTCCGGACCGGGTGAGATGTCCGATTTCCTTCGTCCGTTTTTCCTTCCCCAAGAGGATATAGACATCCTCAATATCATCTCGCCATATGCCGTTAATTTCAGGGTCTCGAGGATACCTTGGAGGGGTATTCCTCGGTGGGTAGTTCTTGTGGGGAATATTTTTATGAGGGCGATTTTTATGGGGGTAGTTATTTTGAGGGTGATTTTCGTGAGGTCTATGCCAGAATGGTCGCGGGAGCAATCCATCCTGGGGGGGTAGTTTTGAATGCTTGGGGAATTCTCCCTCGGACGCGGTGTTGGGGGATTGAAGATGAGTCGACGGTAGGCGTCGTCGAGTCGGGTGATTCTCTCAGAGAGGCTGGCTATAGCCTCTTCAACTCGTTGAAACATTGTGAGCATAGTGGCAGCACTGAACACAAACACTCCGTCTGAAGGATCCTTTTCCAAAGCATTCACCTCGTCGTCCACTGGTAGGATGAGGTGAGAGCAGTCTAGGGTTGGCTCATCGTCAGAGATGGCGTGAATTCCCAGGGGGTTCGTCTTGTTGTTCGACTTAGTTGGTGGGAGTATAGGCAAATCTCCCTTCTCAATCATATCTTGAATGAGGTGCTTGAGTTTGAAGCAATTCTCGGTATCATGCCCTTTCCCTCGATGATACTGGCAGTAGGCGTTGGGGTTCCAAAATCGGGATTTCTTGGCGTCGGCCGGGTCCGGGGTGGGTCCGATCGGTTGTAACTTCCCTTGGTCCATGAGCCTTTTCAGGGCACTTGCATAAGTTGACCCTATGTTGGTGAACACTCTCTGGGGGCGTTCAGTTTTCTTGGCAGATGGTTCGACGAGGTTAACCTCATCAATCTTGTTTGTCTAACCGTAAGGGCGAGATCCGGTTGAGGTGGATCCTTGATAACCCCTGCCACTGGTCTTTGCTAAGACACCCTTTCAGAGGTCGTCCTCGCACGTGTCCCCGTAACTGCGCAGATCTTAAAAAGTTTTGATATTCTGATACCTCAGTAGGTTGGCATAAACCGGGCGGAGGTTGTTGACGAATTTTTCCACCAGAGTTGATTCACTCGGCTTACTGACCAACTGAGTACTCACCCTCCTCCAACGGGTTAGGAACTCAGTGAATCCTTCCTTATCGTTTTGGGTTAGCACCTCAAGAGTACGGGTGTTGGCCTGGATCTCGATATTGTCGGCATACTGTTTGGCAAACTCAACTGCGATCTCATCCCAAGTGGTAAGGTTTTTCGGGTCTAAGGAGTAGTACCATTGGCGAGGAATCGGCTCCAAAGAGGATGGGAAGATCCTGGTAAAAAGTTCCTGTTTGACCCCCTTAATGGCCATGTAGTCTTTGAAAGCACGGATGTGGTTGAGTGGGTCCTCCGCTCCCTTGAACTTAGGCACACCAGTCAGGGTGAAGTTGTGAGGTAACTGGTCCCCAACAGGTTCGAACCTTCGGTTATTTTCAAGGTGGATATTGTTACCCCGGGCTAGGAGCTGTTCTTCCAAGAGTTTCACCTCTTCTCGCTTTGATCGAGGTGGGGTATTATGTTCCCCAATTTCCTTGTTCTCCGGGCGTCGATACGGGTCTCGACGTGATCTAGGTGACCTTAAGAGCGGTAAGCGGTGGCTAGGCGATCGGTTGTGACATCTCTGTTGTTATCATTGTTGTTGTGGTTGACAGACGAAGTTGAAGACGGGGCCATGGCTCTGAGGCAGAAAAACGGCTCACATTACAACTCAATCCGACACGGTTCCAAGACTGAACGCAGACAACACAGAGGACGAGACAAAGATTGACTCAACAAGACGGGGTGACCGTGTGTGGTCCCTCGGTGCTGACTCGATTTATGACGTGACGGTGTTTGACCGAACCTTTGACACGAGTCCAATCATGACGGCGTGACGCCATTGGACGGGTCTCGTGGTGAGACGACTCATAAGTAAAGACCCATAAGTACGTTTGCTTTGACTCGATAGACACGAGGCAAAATTGGAATGGTGGACTAAAGTTTTTGAAAATAAAAATTTTCAAAAAGATTCATTTGTCGCTTTAAAGGGCGGCTTCCGAAGATAAAGATCTCCGCAAGTCGATCAAATGAAAAGGTTGTCTTAAGTTTATTTGCAAAAGACGGTTTGAGTTTGAGTCGGCTCGGAAAACAGTGCATTGTTTCCCAAGACGGTTTTTTGAAATTCAAAATTGTATGTTTTGAAAATCGAGTTTGAAATGTTTGAAGAGGTCTCGGGGACGGTGCATGGTCCTCGGGATCCCGAAAGTGTCTCGAGAAAAGGGTGTGTGCTTTTCTCGGGTTTTGAAAGAAAGCCATTGTCGGCGCGAAACGGGTTTAAATCCGTGTCTAGACGCAGCGATTATAACGGCGTAAAAAGGTGATTTGAAATGGTTATACAAAACCGGGTTTGAAAATCGTCATTACGACGGCCTAGAAAGGCATGTTGAAATGGTTATACAAAACCGAGTTTGAAAATCGTCATTACGACGGCCTAGAAAGGTGTGTTGAAATGGTTATACAAAACCGAGTTTGAAAATCGTCATTACGACGGCCTAGAAAGGCGTGTTAAAATGGTTATACAAAATCGAGTTTGAAAATCGTCATTACGACGACCTAGAAAGGCGTGCATCGGTCGGCGTAAGACCGAGTTTGAAATGGCCATTATAACGGCGCAAAAAGGGTGTTTTTGAAAGTTTGAAAAATGACACGGAAGGACTTATGATCAGATAGCACATAAGCACTCACAGTTCATTATATTATGCATTATGCTGACACGGGTTTTGGCTTAAAAGGGTGGGTTACACACCAAGCAATCAAACCCCGATTTGCGAGAGGGATACCAATCCAAACAAAATGTGTAAGGAGGGTGCCCTAGCCTCGTGCTCAAAAGTGATGAAAGCTCTTTGACGAAACATAAATGTGTAACGTCAATGGTATGCTTGACTCAATCGGGATTCGAAACGCGGGGATGAGAAAACTCACGCCGACGGGACGAGCCAATTGGTCGAAAAGGGTTAGGTTGTGGGCCCGGACAAGGAACCCGACCGTGACCGTAATATCAATTAATGCATTCCAACAAAGACCTCGTTCGAGTCTCACCATCTAGGGATCACAAAGACGTAAGTGTCCTAGTTTTCCCCAGCGGAGTCGCCAATCTGTGGACATGGGCCATGTCTTGGTCTGTGGATTTGGGCCACCTGCCAATCCGTAGTCACGGGCCACCTGCACGCCAAGCCAATCTGTGGACATGCAGCGGTCTTTTGAACGCCACGCTCAGCAGCGTAAAAATTCTTTCGACCGGATAGTTTTAGATCGGTCGGTTTCGTCTCAGTAAGGGTCTCGAAACGATTAGAGATGTTCGGTGTCGCCACCAAGCATTTGTGGGATGCCTGGAACCCGTTCGAATTCCACTTTATACCTCGGTCAAATCGAAGCACAAAGCAGCTTTTGACATAGGTACTAAAGATAAGGAAATCGTCCCTCTTTAGCATCCTATCTCTAGAATGACTCTCATACGCCCTGGATAAGGTCGTCCACTATCCAAAGTTTCTGAGTAAGAGGTGAAGGTACGTATTGGGAAGCCCTTTAATCAGACACCCAATCCCGCCCGCATTTAGCGGCCTCTACTGATCGATCTTGGTTGGTTGAATGCAAAAGTTGATAAAACGGTTTAAATGCATGAATGCGCATCCAATGATTTAAACCTAACATGTGAGAGCTTTCTAAGTCGGTTGATTTAATCCAAGTATCAAGTATAAGATGTCGAGTTAGATTAATGGTTGATTTGCATGCAAGACGGAAATTAAACATCCATTTACCGTATTAGGTTTAGGGTGCATAACATGATCCATTTGTCTTAGTAAGGCATTTTGCAAATATGATTTTGAATAATCGAATAGTCGTCTGATCCGTCCTATATCCGGGTTAGCCGGAGTCGGGATCGTCCTAGACTAATCTTTGAAGGGAATGTGCCCCACGCACAGGACGGCTATAAGAGGCGCGGGCCAGCCGCCGGTGTAAAGGGGCATCCCTCTGGTTTTGAAAATGAGAAATGGGGAGCCTGCTTGAGGCGCGGGTTAGCCAACGGTTGTATGCCATGTTCTGAATATTTAGAAAACGTTATAAAACGTGTTGAAAATGGGTATTTGAACCCGGTTTGATTTTGAAAGGGTCGTTTAGACCGCATTTGTTGATTTGAAGAACTAGACTCGAATAATCATCATTATTTGAAAATATTCGGTGTCGGGTTCGATTTGACAAACTTGACATGAATAGTTTTGAAAAATGATTATGGACTAATTGTTTTAAGTTCATTTGAATGTAATTAGTCGATACTCGTCATCGTACCCGGGTTAAAATCCGGCATGGTACGTAGAACCAAGGATGATTTTGTGTTGGTGACTAATATGTTTGTTTGAAAAATGTGAAGAAATGAAATAAAAGGCTTTAAAATACCTTCTAAATGTCATTAACCAAATATTATCACCGAAACACGGATTTAACCGTCATGGTATGAAGAACCAAGGGTGAAAAATGCTTTATGGTTAAAACATGTGAAATAAAATAAAAATGGTTCGAAAATACTTGAAATGGTGAAACCGATTACAAATATGAAAAATGGACCAAAGGAAATGACGAGAACAAATACGGTTGATCTCTGGTCTGAGTACCCCATTTAGGCGCGAGCCAGTTGGCGACCCTAGGGGCTTCTGCCTCAGACCAAAAATCGGTTTTGGCTCGTTTACTCCATGTTTTGGTTCATATTATGCATGTTTTAGCATGCTAGAGTCATGAAACAAATGAAAACATAATAAAAGAGGATTTTTACACCCTCATACTTACATGTTTGGTTATGGCGAGTGATTGACGTAAGTGTAACAACTCGTTTGATCGGAAAAAACTCGGTTTAAAACCGTTTTGGTAAGTAAAAGAGTGTTTTAAAAGTTTAGTGATGGTGTAGTGGTCGAAATGGTCGGTCAAGTGATTTAATGCACGATGACGGTACCAAACAATGTGTAAGGCTCGTGTTTACGATCAGTAGGTCCTAAATACGCGTCGGGTTGTGACTTAAGAAGTCGAGTCGAGAATTTTAAGGGAGAAAAGAGTGGGCGGACACTCGCGTAAGTCTCAAATGGGTGGCATTTGAGGGGTATTTATAGGAGAATGAGTGGTTGTGTGAGTTTTGAGCGACGTGGCCACTTGGGCTGCTCAAAGAGGCGCGAGCCACGTCGCGAGTCTTTGAGCTGTGTTGTCGCTTTCACAACAAACGCAATCATGATTTGTTCTATCCTAGGTTTTGTAGTCACATGTTTGGTACTTGACCAACATGAATCCGGGAAAACTTAAGGTAGAAGGTTTGAAATGTTTTGGTTTTTGTGTTTGACTCGGTTTGACTCGTTGTTGGAGTCGGGATTTGAATTTTCGAGTCAGTTTTTGGTCCGGTGTCGGTTTTGACTCTAGTTAGTGTCATCGCGACCCCGTCGCCGTGCATTAAACACTCCAGGTATTTTTGAAATGTTTTGAAATGTTTTATTTTCGAAATCGTTTTAAGTTTTCCGACGTAAAGTTGTACACAAACTGTCGATCAAACGCCGCGATTCCAAAACATGTTGTAGTCTGATAATCATCGGGTGTTTGTTGGAGTCTCAGCAGATACTGGGTATCTACACTACTCATATTCCTAAATGAACTGGTCATGAATGTCACCAGTTATAGGCTCTAAATCTCAGAAAATGATGTAGTTTGCCAAAAATCTAAGTCAAGTCTCAAGATTCAGCGAGTAAATTAACGAAAACTCGTAGACTATGCAAATGATTCTACTAATAACATGTCAATTAAGCAAGGCTTAGGCAAAAACAGATGCAAATGCAATGTCATCATTGAAATACTACCGTTCCGACTTGACCTAAATGCTAAAATAAACGTGCATTTTTTGAATTTTTGAAATTTTTCAATTTTTTGGATTTTGTTTTGTATATATATAGGTAATGAAATAACAAATGCAAACTGAAGTGCAATAAACGTGAAACAGAAATGCAATAAAACACGCGAATGCAATGCAAAACCCTTCCCCAAACCAAATCACACAATGTCCCCATTGTGCAAAATCATATAATGAAATAAAAGGGAAACGAGAATTTTGCGATAAATAATACTTCCTCCGTCTCGATCATTTGTTATCTATTGTATATAGCACAAAGACCAAGGAAATGCAAGTGGATGTCTAACAAAGTAATATAATATTATTATTTTATCCACTTGCACACTACCTTTATATATAAAACTTACCAAAAGTAGAAATAGATAACAATTCAATGATACACCCCAAAATGGAAATAGATAACAAATGACCGGGACGGAGGGAGTAACTAATTAAGACATGAAGTAAGAACTTGGAAACTCACAAGACTTTAAGCGCAGCAAAAGGAAACCTCCCCAAACCAGCGTGAGCTAGGAGGTTTCAGTAGCCAGCAGTGCTACCATAGGTACCTGAAAAGAAGCAAAAGTACCGCGCGTAAATCCGAGAAAACAATTTATTAAACGCAAAATTATGTGTAAAATAGAGAAACAGAAGAAAACAGAAATGAGTCAGAGAATAAAGCGAATAAAAGACTCCCTAAATTTCGCAAATCGACCAAACACAGCAGGGGAATGATCGAAAACAGGTACAACAGCGCAGGGCGGTCGATCGACCACATCACCCAGTCGATCGACCATAGTGAACAGGAACTGAAGCTCCTGGAATTCGCAGCTCAGTCGATCGACCATAGGAGGCAGTCGATCGACTGAAAAACCTGCTATAAGTTCTGATTTCTTCGTATTAGCTCAATAAATTGAGCTAACAAGGTCTATAAACCTGCAAATACACATAATAACGCGCCCAAAATTGCGCAAAACCCAAATGTAAAGTCTAAAGTATTTAAAATCCTAAGCAAAATTATTAAAATGCGAAGTCTCGCGCACACAAAAGCAATAAAAAGAGTCTAACATAAGCAATAAAATGTATGAAAAGTCTTAATCAACTAATAGTTGATCAAGAACGGCCACGGAATGGCCCACTTGCTCGGCTTCTGGCTACAAGAAGTAGCCTCTACAGTGCTCATCTCCTCAGCTGCACTCCTATCAACTTCAACATCCGCAGAACTCAACGGATCAATAGCTTCGGCATCTCCCCAATCAATAACTTCATCTGACTCGTCAAAATCCAAATCGGACTCCGTCACTTTGACTGGCTCCTCATCAGGCTCCTCATCAGTGCCATAGCTAAGACATCCTAAGCCGCCTCTTTGAACGATTGGCTCCTTCACAACCGAGCAACATGCGGCTCTTCCTTCCCAAAACCAGCTCCTGCAATATCCAAAACAGAAAAATCTTCCTCCAATTTGCTCCCAATCTGGGGCGGAGGTGTTACAACAGGAATAGGCATAGAGGCAGGCATGTCAGAAAGCACAAAATAGGATTTCTTTTCAGAAACGGTATTACAAGTGACTGGCCACATGGGGTCTTTCTTCTTAGCTGTCTGGGCAAAGACAATGGAATGTTTCCCTACCTTAAAAGTTAATGTCCTTGAGCCAACATCTATAACTGCACCAGCAGTGTGCAGAAATGGTCTACCCTGAATGATAGGAATGTGAGCATCCTCGGGCATATCTAACACAACGAAGTCAACAGGGAAAAAGAACTTTCCTATTTGCACGAGAATGTCCTCTAAGACTCCTATAGGCTGGACCGCAGATCGAGCAGCCATATGTACTGTCATGTTTGTAACTGCAAACCTAGTAAATTTCAACTTCCTAGCAAGACTTAAAGGCATTACACTAATACTGGCTCCTAGGTCACATAATGCCTTCTCAATAGGAAAGGTGCCAATATTACATGGGACTGAAAAACTACCTG
Source organism: Silene latifolia (assembly GCF_048544455.1). Taxonomy (NCBI): domain Eukaryota; kingdom Viridiplantae; phylum Streptophyta; class Magnoliopsida; order Caryophyllales; family Caryophyllaceae; genus Silene; species Silene latifolia. Next base: position 83,595,859 of record NC_133531.1, on the reverse strand, counting down.
GGTCCTCTAGCTTGTGAGGTGCAGTATGGGTCAAATAAGAACATGACTCCTCATTTAGTGCGACAGATTGCACAGTTTCAAGTGACTTCTTTTTAGACAAAAGTTTCTTCATAAATTTCATGTAAGCATGCACTTGATTAACTAATTCAAGAAAAGGAACCTGTACATTCAAGCTGCGAATAACATTTTCAAATTTGTTAAATGATACCTGTTCCTTCGTCGGCAATAATCTCTCTGGATAGGGGGCTGTAAGAAGTAACTTAGCCCTCTCCTCTAAGTCTCTCATACCGGCATCGGTGGATTTAGGCTGAAAATCCACAACCTTCTCTTTGTTGAAGCTTGAACCCTCTTCAGACCATCTCAAGAATGAGCCATTAATCGTCATCGGATCATATTTCGGAACCGGAACTGACCCATCAGTATTTGGGTCTTGCCTCAATATTTTCGGAGTAGTCGTACCCCGAAACAAGTGGTCCCTCAAGTTATTTGGCATTGGAGGACGAAAAGACTCACCATCAGCAGCGTAGTCAGTCGATCGACCATGAACGTCAGTCGATCGACTGACTTCTACAGGAACAGTAGCTGTGTCACTTCGCGGACTGGTCGATCGACTGGGTATGTCAGTCGATCGACTGACATACCTACTGATCGTCTTTTTCTTGCTATTATTCGTTAGAGCCTTCTTCTTACTTGGTTCCGCCTCATCTTTTTCAGTGACATCCTCGACCATAGTGGGCCCTTCAGGGGTGGACCCACTCCTCAAAGTAATAGCATTAAGGGTCTCCTTTTGATCCGTCTGCGACGGTAAATGCCCCGGAGCTCGAGTTGCATTCTTGCTAGCCAATTGAGCGATTTGGCTCTCCAACATCTTCATCCCGGCCTCTCTAGCTTGAGACTCCTTTAGCAACAAATTTTTTAACTCGGTAAAACCGGAGCCATGGGACTGCTTCTGCTGCTGAGGAACATACGAAGGCTTTCGATATGGCTGCTGCTGCTTATGAGGGGGCACATAATTCTGCTGCTGCTGCTGTGGGGGTGGAGTCGGATTCTGGACATTTTGGCTACTCGACCTCAAGTTCGGATGAACATTCGGCTCAAAATAAGTGTTTGTCTGCCTATAATGTTGAAAGGCAGCACAAGACTCATAGGGACTGCTGCAGTTCTCTACAACATGTCCTTCTCCTCCACATCTCTTGCAGAAGAAAGGACCGTCTGAAACAGCATTCACATGATAGATCCCTCCTTTTGAAGCTCCTCCCAACTCGTACTTATCAAATCTCGCCGTAAGAGCCTCTAATGCGATTCTGAAGGGGATTCAACACTTCTCCTTTGATTTCCCCTGGAATTTCCATACTCAGCTTTATGGGTGGCCAAATCATCAATAATTTTCCACCCCTTAGTTTCTCCAACATTCTCCTGGAATCTGCCATTTGCTGCCGCATCCAGGATAGCCCTCTGATCGTCATAAAGCCCATTATAAAATTGATTGCATAGGCACCATTTCTCGAACCCATGGTGCGGAATAGTTCGCACCAGCTTCTTGAAACGGACCCACGCCTCATGAAAATTCTCATCAGGATCCTGTTTTAAGCTCGTGATCTCAACTCTAATGGCATTTGTCTTCGAGGCAGAGAAATATTTCTTGTAGAATGCTAGGGCCAGCGAATTCCAGTCAGTTATCCCGTTAGCAGCTTGATCCAGATCCCGGTACCACTCCCTTGCAGCATCACGAAACGAGAATATGAACATAGTCTCCTTCACCTGGTCTTGGGTCACACCGGTTGGTGGGGGTATGGAACAGCAGTAGTCAATGAATGTCTCCATATGTTTGGCTGCATCTTCATTTGCAGCTCCCCCAAATTGGTTCCTCTCAACCAAGTTGATATAAGACGGTTTCGGCTCGAATTTTCTATCCGTCCCTGGTAATGCGAATCCCTTATAGAGATTCTCAGCTGTCGGCTCAGAGTGACTGGCTATACTCGCTTCTTCAGTCGTGTCTGGAGATGTGACGGTCTCAGCTGAGGAAGTAGAAATAGGTGACGAAGGTGGATCCTCCTCAAACAGCTCGTTCTCGTAGTAACTAGACAGAGTACTCAGTTCTTCCTCTGTCGGCAATACTCTAGATGATCGTCTCAACTCACGCAAAGTCTTCTTAATCTCAGGATTGAATGGTAGTAATTCACCACTCTGTGTCCTGCGCATAAGAAAAAACTACAAGTAGAATATGAGAATAGTTTAAGGAACAGATGTCCCTTAAACTAAGAGAAAGCCTAAAAATAGAAACAACTAAAAATTTTAAACAATTGCCTCCCCGGCAACGGCGCCAAAATTTGATGCCTGTCGTTGTATGCAACAAAAATAATATTTATAGTCCAAACTACTACTATAGATAGTGGCAGTCAGGGTCGAACCACAGAGAGGCGATACAATTAATAGTTGTTTTATTTAAGTCTAAAGTAACAAATGTGAGGGGGATTTGATTTGAGTTGTTCTATAACTAAAGGCAGTAAATGAAAAGTAAACTAAATAAACAGATGAAATCAAATATTAAAAGGGTGCTAAGATGGTCGGTTCACTATAGTTTCGGCGGCAGTAACTAGGTAGGTCTAAAACAATCACGTAAGACGGGAAAATAAGAAGTCCTCTCGGTCCATTCCTAACAAGTAGCATCTTTCGATCTCGCCACAGGTCCCTAATATCACTAATGCTAACTTTCGTCCTGAAAAATGACTAAAAAGGTCTAAATTAACTTATCTCTCGATCTCATTAATTTAGTCGTCTTAATTAGGTAGTCTATTTCCCTTCCCTATCTTTCGATCTCATCGGGTCGGTCAATTCCTAAACATTCAACTAGTCGCGTGCACTCAATTCGTCAAATATAGAAATTTAATTAATTAAAACGAAGCTGATCTCACGTGGCCGGTCGATCGACCAGGGAACCCAGTCGATCGACCGTGGCGCGTTCTAGGTCATACTAATCTAATGCCGCCTACACTACAGATTCCCTACATCCTAGCACAGGGTATTTAGCTACTCATGTTTACGATAAAAACAACAACAAGATTAACAAGTAAAGCTAACGAATTCATGCTTAAATTAACTGAGCAAAAAGACTAGCATAAAACGATAATTTGGCTTCCGGGAAACTATTCTAGCAATTCTATACTATGAACGAAATAAAAGCAATAAAACTGATTAATGGAACAGCGGAAATACCGTATGAAAATAGGAGAGAAGAATTGCAGAACAAAGATCCAGAAACCGAATGCAAAAGTAAATTGTATTGAAAACGAAACAATCTTGAGAACCCTAATTACTGATGATAATCTAAAAATTGAATAAAAGCTTGATAAAACTGGATAAATTATTATGAAAACAACAGGTTACGTTATATAGGAATATAACGTAACACTTATTCCTAAACCTAATATACAATGGGCTTTGGAATCCTCGTCCTATTTCTTTAATTTGCGCGTCAGCTCGTATGATGGTCGATCGACCATGCAAGGCAGTCGATCGACTGGTCTGCACTGAACAGTAGCTTCTGTAAGTCGTGCTCTGGTCGATCGACTATGGAGGTCAGTCGATCGACTGGAGTAGCTGGTACTTGGCTCCAAAAACTTCGTGAATTAGTCTTTCAGGCCTCGATATGTGCACCAAGTTCGTTTCTTGAGTAAATACTTCACGTCAAATGCAATGCAAGGTACTCGGGGACGGATTTAGCTTGATTTCCGTTGGATTCTTCACATTTCTGCAATAATGTACAAAAACACGAAAGTAGACGGAAATAGGGAGAATAGTAGCATAAAATACATAAATGAGCTCTGAAATGCGTGTAAAATGGGGTGTAAAACATCATATTAAGGACACGCATCAGTGGTAATGACATAATTTTTTTCCCTTGAGTCTCGGTTATTGGGTGTGAGGATCCTATGCTTTTGGGTGATTATTGTAGGAGTTTTTTTATGCCGTTGAAATTGGAATTTGATGGGTTATGATTGATAGCTAAGAGTTGTTACTTGTTCTGTAGGTGAATTTTGTTCAACTTGTTCACCATATGAGTAATGGATTTTGGTCGGGGGAGATAGCTAGGGTTGAAATCGTTTCCTGTGTTCAGATCTTGTACTTGTTTTAGTGTATACTATATGAATATCACTATATCAGATACTTTTTTTGTACTGACAGGGGAAGGAATTTGGAACTTAGCTATAGATTAGTTGGGCAGTGTGTTGGTAGCTTTATGGATGTGCAATGGTTGTTTGATGTGTAGATATACGGTGTTGCTGAATACGATTAATTATTTTAATTTCTTTTTTTAGGGCATCCCTACAAGGAATGAATCCGACAAGGTAAGTTATTTGTTAATTTGATTGTGTTTTTTCGATCAATTATGAGTATTAGATAATTTACAAGTACTTAAATACTCCGTATTTACAAGTGCATCATCAATATGCAGAGGAGGAGGGGTGCCTACTCCTTATTTTTGGATACCAGTTGTTGAAGACGGTGGTAACTTGGCCATTAGATCCGGACGCAGTCATAAACGCTTAGAGATGCTCCGAGCCTCTGAGTAAGTATTTCTTCGGTTTTTTCCCAAATTGGGTAAAATTGTGGTGAAGAATCAGAACAAGTGGGGTAGAAGATAAAAAATAGAAATCTGCGTGCATGGAGAGATACTGCAAAACAGATGAACATAGACACTTCTCTGATAAGGATAGCGAAAGGGAAGAAGAGTGTGGTATTTGCATGGAGAGTTATAGTAAAATTGTGCTGCCAAATTGTGACCATGCCTTGTGCCTGAAATGCTATCGGCCTATCGAGAATGGTAATTTCTTCTCCCTTTTGGTCTCTTGATATTTGGTAAGCCTGATGCATTTTTGTTTACCTGCCATTTGGAGATATTTGCTTTTGACAGTGTTTCTTCAGTGACCTGTTTATATGTGGATTTCTAATTAGTAAGTCACAAACTTAAGAAATAGACTTTGTTTTCACCTCCTTTTTTTCCCTTTTGCGGAATCATGGTTAGTCTAAACTCACTTGTGTGGACGTGGGCCACAGGCCGATCTGTGGATTTGGACCACAAGCCGATCTGCGGTCACGAGCCACCTGCACGCCAAGCCAATCTGTGGACATGCAGCGGTCTAGAAAGCCACGCTCGGTGGCGTAAAAATGCTTTCGACCGAATCGCTTTAGATCGGTCGGTTTCGTCTCGGTAAGGGTCTCGAAACGATTAGAGATGTTCGGAGTCGCCACCAAGCATTTATGGGATGCCTGGAACCCGTTCGAATCCACTTTATACCTAGGTCAATCAAGGCAAAAAGCGGTGTTTGACATAGGTACTAAAGATAAGGACTCGTCCCCCTTTTAGCATTCTATGCCTAAAATGACTCTCGTGCGCCCTGGATAAGGCCATCCACTATCCAAAGGTTCTGAGTAAGGGGTGAGGGTACGTATTGGGAAGCCCTTTAATTGGACACCCGATCCCGCCCGCGTTAGCGGCCTCTACTGATCGATCGTGGTTGTTTAAGTTCAAAAGTTGATAAAACGGGAAATGCATGAATGCACATCCAAAAGTTTAACCTAACATGTGAGAGCTTTCTATGTCGATTGATTTAATCCAAGTATCAAGTATAAGATGTCAAGTTGGATTTAGATTGATTTGCATGTGAAAACGGAAATTAAACACCCATTTACCAAATTCGGATTATGATGCCTAACACGATCCATTTATTTGAAAAAGGGTGTTTAAAAGACAAAGTATAAAAAACGTAAACTTATCAATCTGATACGTCACATATTCGGATAAACCGTAATCGGGATCGTCCTAGACAAGTACCAAAATGGGACAGAACAGTGCCAGGCAGCCTTGTTAAGGCGCGAGCCTATTGGCGAGATAAAGGGCTCTGCCCTGGTTTTGAAAGATGGAAACAGACGGCCGCTTGGGGCGCGAGCCATGAGCCGACCTAAGGGGGCGTCTCCTGGTTCTTGAAAAGGTTATTTAAAACCGTATTTATGATGAAATATTTGCAAATGTTGTTTGCATGACTCGGAATAATTACTATTGTGTTAGTAACATTCGTTGTCGGATTTGCATGTTTGAAAAGTATAATAAAATGGTAAAAGGAAAATGTTTGATTTGAACTAATTATGTTAAGTTCAATTATTTGTAATTAGTCAAGTTTGTCATCGTACTCGGATTAAACCAACATGGTATAAAGAACCAATGATGATTATGAATTATGACTAATATGTTTGCAAATGTAAATAAATGAGAAAAATGGTAAATAAAAGAAAAGGGTGTTTAAAATACCCTTTAATTTGTAATTAACCATAATATCATCGAGTCACGGAATAAACCGTCATGGTATAAAGAACCAAGGATGATTTTTGTAATGGTCAAATTATGTTTATCATAAAAATGAATTAAAATGGTAAATAAAAGAAAAGAATTTCATTTAAAATGTAATTAACCAATTAATATCACCGAGTCACGGATTAAACCGTCATGGTATATGGAACCAAGGATGATTATAATTTATGGCTAAAAAGTTTGTCATAAAAGCGATTTGAAACATTTGAAATGGTAAAAACCGATTGCAAATAAGAAATGAAATAAAGAGGAAAGACGAGAACAAACACGGACGAGTCTGACCTGGATACCTACAAGAGGCGCGAGCCTCCCTGCATAGCAAGGAGCTTCTGTCTCAGGCCAAAACTCAGTTTTGGCTCGTCTAACCTATATTTGAATCGTGTTATGCATTGTTTATGCTCATAAACTCATAAAAATAGTAGAGACATGAAATAAATAAGTTGTTTACACCCTCAAACTTACGTGTATTGATGTTTGCGAAGTAGACGACTTTAGAGACGGTTTTCTCGTTGTGACTAATCGCGATCAAAGAAGTTTAAATAGGTGCCTTAAAAAAGGATTTTGTTTTGAAAATGAGTTGAAAATATGTTAATTAAAACATGTTGATTAATGTTGAGTTGGTCAAATGGGTCGTTCGAATGCACGGCGACGGTATCAAACAAAATGTTTAAGGCTTGTGTTTACGATCGGTAGGTCGTAAACACGTGTCGATTTTGTGACTTAGGAAGTCGAGTATAGAAGTTTAAAGGAGATGTGAGGGGGCGGACTCTCACGTGAGGATTGTGTTGTGTGAAGGATGGTATTTATAGAGAAATGTGGGATGGTAGGTCGGTTGTGTTTGCTTAGAGGCTAAGCAGACACCCCATTGAGGCGCTAGCTACCTCGTGATACAAATGGGTGTATTGTCCCTTTCAATTTGGACGTGGCCAAATCTCCATCCATTGTTGATATGTGGTATTCATATAAGATGTCGTGTAACAATATGGGCATCTAATAAGATGATTTTGGTGTTACTTGGGGTAGGTGTTTTGTGTGCTTGACTCGGGTTTGACCCGTGTGAGTCGGGATTTGAATTTCGAGTCGGGTTTTGGCCCGGTGTCGGTTTTGACTCTAATTAGGGTCATTTTAATGGAAATGACATGATGAAAAAATTCATGGCATTATTTTTGACATTCGAGATTTGGGTTGACTCGGGTTGACTCGAGTTGCGGGTTTCTGAGTCGGTTTTGGGTCTGAAGACGGTTTTAACTCTAAATAGTGTTATTTTAATGCAAATGAAGTTAGAAAACTTTTGAAATAATTTTTCATATTCGAGTAGTACATTAAACCGTCTCATGTATAACCAATCCACGCACGCATATCAAAAACACGTTATAGTCCGATCATCATCGGGTGGTTTTTTGGAAGGTGCAAATACTGGGTATCTACAGAGCCCCCACTTTGACTGAAGCTTGGACAGGGCGAAAGTCAAAGTATGATCTCCAGGTCAATCAAAGATTGCAACCTGAAGACCATTGCGACGTCGAGGCGACTTAAAAGGGTTTGAGCCAAGGACCTGCCGTCGGGAAGGGCGACGTCGAGGCGACTCGGGGATTCGAGTCAAGGACCTGCCGTCGGGAACATTTTAGAGTCGGTCAACTTCCGATTCGGGTCGTTTAAAGTCCATTAGACTACGTATAAAGGCTCGCCAAGCATAAGAAGGAATCATACCTGAGGCATCTTCGGGATACGTCCTTGAATCATTTGCGTGCAAAGGCTCGCCAGCCGTGTTGCAGGTGGTGCGTTTTGAGGCTCGCCAGCCATAGGAAGGAGTCATACCTGAGGCATCTTCGGGATATGTCCTTGAGTCGTATCTTGTGTGCGTGCAAAGGCTCGCCAGCTGTGATAAGGATGTGAAGGGGCTCGCCCGCCGCGGTGCGTTGTAAGGCTCTCCAGCCATGGTGCGTTGTAAGGCTCGCCGGCCATAAGAAGGAGTCATACTTGAGGCATCTTCAAGATATGTCCTTGAATTGCTTCTCGTGTGCGTGCAAAGGCTCGCCAGCTACGTTGATGGTACGTTTTGAGGCTCTCCGGCCATGTTGAAGGTGCCTTTTTAGGCTCGCCAGCCATAGATGGTCAAAAGATCGACTCTGGGAAATAGCTTGTGTGACTTCCATTTGAAAATCGGCACTCGCCGGGGAGTTAGAAACTTCTCAGGACTCGCCGGGGATATGAGTTGCTCCTCGTTGGGAGGTAGTGTGTGCCATGTAATCGGCGGGGTTAAAGCTCTTAGACTTGATGGATCGCCGTTTGTTGGGAAGAACCCAGTACCCAGTTGGAGTGAGTTTGTCTTCTCAAGATTACCTGCATGGTTAGTGACCACACAAATCCGCAGTCGCATAGACAAGCATGTAGCACGCAAGCACATATGCACATAAGCACATAAGCATGTGAGCAATTTAGCATATAAGCAACTAGCATATACTATCTCGCGTGAGGGGAGATAGGAGTTTTGAATGTTGTGAAGCTTAAAAGCCGTTAAGAGTCGGAATTTGTTGCTCGTAGATCCGTGATTTGACAGATCAGAGACACGTGACCGTTAGGATACTGACTCATACAGACGCACAATGACAGACTGACAAACAGACGTTCGTGAACGTTATACAGGCTCGGTATCGACACGACACGGGGGTGACTCTGACAGACTTTGCACATGTAAGTGCAACTCCTAGACAAGAAAGGGTGATAACGCGCATCAAATTCTTGGAGTAGACGGTCCGCTCAGCTGGGGAATATGAATTGATTATCTTCTCCAGACATCTTTGCCCCTGTCTGCTTACTTGAGATCCCTTCTCGAGGTATGATGATTCGGAGAGTAGAACCAAGACTTTGTCATCGTCCGAACCAAGCACTAGGCTATGGGCGATTTTATTTTGGACTGTAGTTGAGACTCAAAAGATATTTGAGGATAAAGGACGGGTGGCATCTCGAAAGAGGAGCCCCCAGGGTGAAAAGGTGGGAATTTGACAAAATAAGGAATGGGTGACGTCTTAAGGAAGAAGCCCCCAGTAAAGAGGTATAAGATTAATTTTTGCGGCTGGGTGGGCTGCTTTTGAGGATTGATGTTGATGGTTGAGATTGAAATGAGTGTGCGGTTGTGTCCTTGTTGGGACTGCCTACGTATTCGCGTGTTTGCGAAATCAAACCAGATCGTAGTTCTGAGCTGGTTATTGAGGATTGAAAATTGGAAATGTTGTGAAAGGAGTATGCGGTTGTGCCCTCGTTATAGGACTGCCAACGTATTCGCGTGTTTGCGAAATCAAACCAGATCGTAGTTCTGAGCTGTGTGTGCAATAGGTTGCAAATTGAAGGTGTGAAAATTGAATGTATGTGGGGGTGTGGTTGTGCCCTCGTAATAGGACTGCTTACGTATTCACGTGTGTGCGAAATCAAACCAGATCGTAGTTCTGAGTGTGTGCCTAAGTGAGTTGTCAGGACCTTAAAGTGATTTTGAGGTGGATGGTTCTGTCCTTGAAGGACTGCCTACGTATTCACGTGATGTGAAATCAAACCAGGTCGTAGTTCTGAAATGGGTGTGCCTAAGCGAGGTGTTAGGACCTTAAAGTGTGTGGGTCACAACGGTAAAAGCCGTTTGGTGACTCGAAAATTGATTTGAGATAACTCCTCCTTAATCATGAATCGAAGAGATGTAATTTTTGAAAATGTTCCTTATCATATGAGCACACTAAAAAGTGGACCCTAAGGGTAGATTGGGTATATCCCGTTCTCGGTAGCAAAGCATTCGAGGACTCCGTATCTGGGTCAGGGTGAAAAAGGCTTCGACATTATGGAATGTGGAGCTTGGTAATAATAGGTTTGATTGACAGATAAAAATCTGGAGCTGAGGGTCACGACGGTGAATTCCGTTTGGTGACTCGAAGGTTGATTGGATAGAAATTCCTCTTGATCATGAATCGAAGAGGCATAGTTTGTGAAAAGGTTTCTATTTACGTGAGTACACTAAAAAGTGGACTCCAAGAATGTAATGGGCATGTGTTGTTCTAGGGAGCAATGTTTTTGAAAACTCCGTATGTGGGTCAGGGTGAAAATGGCTACAACATTATGAAATGCGGAGCCTGGTAATAATAGGTTTGCTTAACAGATAAAAATCTGGAGCATGGATTTTGTGGCGTTTAGGCCGGTGGGTTGCGGCTTGTAATGTGGTGCGGCATGGGGTCTCCGGCTTGATGTGGCCTGAGCACGAAATGGTTGATAAATGTAGGATCAGAATCCCATGTCTGGACCTTAAAGGTTAAGGTGTGATATTACGAGCTTGAGGGGAATCCTCAGAATCCTAGATCGGTCTCCCTATAGCAGTCTCTAGAAGGACTTAGGGGTGAAGCGATGTTGGTTATGATCTTGAGGGGAATCCCCAGGATCCTAGATGGGTCTCCCTGTAACAGTCTGTTGAAGGACTTAGGGGTTAAGCAGTTTTGGTTGAGGTTTTAGTGTTTGGTGTTTTGGACTTGTGGGTCCGGGGTTTGGTGTGTTGGACTTCGTTGGTCCTGGGCTTTGGACTTGTTGGTCCTGGACTTGGTATTTTGGACCCACTTGTCCCGGATTTTGCGTGTTGGATGCTTTCTTTGGATTTTGGCCTTTTTGGGAAAAGGGTTTCAAACTTGTTTTGTTTTGATTTTGGCTTGGGTCTTGGCTGTGACGTTGGGTGAGTAGCCTTTGGCTTTGGTTTTTTGCTTTGGGCGAATTGATTTCGGCTTTGGTTTTTGCTTTCGCCTTGAACTTTGGCTTTGGGTGAATGGATATTGGCTTGGGCCTTTGATTTTGGCCTTGAGCTTTGGCTTTGGGGAATGGGTATTGGTTTGGGTATTTGATTTTGGCCTTTCGCTTTGGCTTTGCTTTGGATATATTGGTTTTTTGCCGTCCTTCGTTCGAGGAAGGTAGAGGTGCTGACAGGGATGTACCCGTTGGTGAGAGGTTGATATTTGGTAATGGGATGTTTTTGTGGGGAATGGTCTTGTCTTCCGTCATTGACCATGAACAAGGAGATGTTCTGGTTTGTTATCTAGGTTCGTCGTAGAATCCCTTTGATAGAAGCTCATTCTAAATAGGGCGCTAATGAAAGGTTTCTATTGCCAGACATGGAATAGGTAAAGAAAATGGACACGGAGTTTCAAGTCCTCTGATTACTCGGTACGGAACGTCACTCGAGTGTACTCACATTGAATTGGAACATATTGTTCATTTTAAATCAATTCTCAAATCAATTCTCGTTGTCAACGGGAAATGGTAAAGGAAGAGGAAAAAAGGTATATGAAAGATGTGCCTTTATTTAGATAAATAAGAGGTTTACACAGACTCGATGAGTACATGTGACTTATGGGGACAGCCCCCAGTTTGTCACCCTTCAGTCACAAGCTTTTGAAGAGCTGCGGTATAGGTTGTGTTGAGTCTAGTAAATGTCCTTTGAGAACATTCAACCTTGCTGTTTGACTTGAGACATCCAGAAGGATTGTCTTGACTGAGAGGTGCAATGATGATTTTACCAGCTTCAATCATATCTTGAATGGCATGCTTGAGTTTGAAACAGGTTTCGGTGTCATGGCCCTTGCCTTGATGGTATTGGCAATAGGCATTAGGGTTCCAGAAACGGGATTTCTTAGCCTCAGATGGATCCGGAGTTGGTCCAATCGGTTTCAGTAATCCTTCTGAAGCAAGTATCTCCAGAGCGGTGCCATATGTTATTCCCAGATCTGTGAATACCCTTTGATGTTTTCCCATGGTTCCAACAATGGTGTTTTTAGGGTTGTTTTTGTGAGTTTTGTTTTTGGTAATCCTGGGCGGAAACAGGATTTGGTCATTGTCAATGGACAGTTTTTGGGATGTTGCTTGGTATTTTGAAGGGGATTTTGGTGAGGCAATTTTATGTTCTTTGTTGGTAGGTTCGTGGATGTGGGAACCATCAAATGACTTCTCATTTTCAACAGCTGTTGGTTGGTGAACGGAGTGTTGGTTTTCTCCTTGGTGGTTAGGTTTATTTTCGGTAGTACCGACCCTTTTCTCCAAATTAGCTACCCGGGTGTTCAAATCATCGATAACCACTTGCAGCTTTGAGAATATGTTGTTGATGGAGACAGAGAGCATCATTATACCGCTTTGTATGCCATCCTCCTCAATTGCATGAATTTTCTCATCGCCAGGAGAGATGAGGTGAGAGCAGTCTAGAGAGGATTCCTGATTGTGTCCGATAGGGTTTTCAGGATGGTTGTTCTTGTCGTTTGCTGAGGGAGGTAATGGTAACTCACCCTTTTTAATCATATCAAGTATGGCACCTTTTAGAGGGAGACACATTTCAGTGTCATGTCCGTGACCTTGGTGATATTGACAAAACAGTTTTCCGTCCCACCTACGTCCTCGCTTGTTTGGTAGGGGTTCTGGAGTTGGACCAATTGGTTTGAACTTTTGGAGATTAGCCTTTCCAAGGCTGTGGCATAAGGCATACCCAAATCAGGGAAGGACCTATGAGGTCGTCTGGTTTTGGTTTTGTCGATGGCAAGTAGCCGGCTTTCAAGGAACTTAACCCTTTGCTCAATATCAGAAGAGGTAAAATTCCCGGTTATCATTTTGTCCTCAACTTGGGAGAGACGAGTGCTCAAGTTTTCCATGGTAGCTAGGAGTCGAAGGACCATGTTGTTGGTTTCGGCAGAAGTCATGGCGGATGAAGGTTGATCAGCTTCTTGAGTTTCTGGTTGAAGATTGATGGCACCCAAGGGGTTCGTATTTAACATAACGATAAGCGTTATAACTTGTCTTGGCAAGGGATTGCACAAACAAAGGTAAGTACGACACATATGTATAAAAGGCAGTTATGTCGTGAAGACGCGATGGTGTGACTAGGTTATGAGTTCATTAAAGATCGTGAACGACCTCTTGTGTTTGAACTCTTGGTGCATGACATTGAACTTAGACTCGAGTGTCGACTTTGGCATAGTGATGCTTAGACAGACGACTTCTGACTCAGTTTGGAGGTTTGTTGCTGGCGTGACGCCGTTGGACAAGACATGTACACAAACTTGACCTTTGACCCGTAATGTAGGGGAAAGACGGGTTTAATACCCGAGAGGTTTTGACTCTGCTAACGCCATCGAAGATGTCTCGACAATTAGGCGACACGACCTAGACCACAAGGTAGGTGCTAACTTCGGTGGAGACTCGACGTTATCTAGACGACCTGACTTTAAATCGACTCGAGGCTGAATCGGAAAGGTGGACTGAAATTTTCGAAAATAGAAATTTTCAAACAGATTCATTTGTCGTTTTATAGACGGCTTCCGAAGAGTAGGGATCTTTAGAAGGTCGACCATTTGAAAGGGTTGTCTAAGGTTTGTTTTCAAAAGACGACATGAGTTGAAATTGCGGCGGCTCTGAAAACAATGTGTTGTTTCCGAAGACGGTTTTTGAAATTCCGAATCACAGATTAGAAAATCGAGAATTGAAGAATTTGGAATCGTCATCACAATGGCCATGAAAACGGTTAAATTTGTTTTCAAATGGTTTGAAATCGGATTGAAAATTTGAAAACGGTTAAATTTGTTTTCAAAGATTTTAATTTTGAATTTGAAATTTGAAAACGGTTAAATTTGTTTTCAAAGATTTGATTTTGGATTGAAATTTGAAAATGGTTAAATTTGTTTTCAAATGATTTGATTTTGAATTGAAATTTGAAAACGGTTAAATTTGTTTTCAAATGGTTTGATTTTGAATTGAAATTTGAAAACGGTTAAATTTGTTTTCAAAGATTTGAAATTGGGTTTGAAATTTGAAAACGGTTAAATAAGTTTTCAAATGATTTGAAATTGGACTTGAAATTTGAAAACGGTTAAATTTGTTTTCAAAGATTTGATTTTAAATTGACATTTGAAAACGGTTAAATAAGTTTTCAAAGATTTGAAATTGGATTAAAACTTGAAAACGGTTAAATAAGTTTTCAAATGATTTGATTTTGAATTGAAATTTGAAAACGGTTAGATTTGTTTTCAAAGATTTGATTTTGAATTTGAAATCTGAAAACGGTTAAATTGGTTTTCAAAGATTTGATTTGAATTGGAATTTGAAAACGGTTAAATTCGTTTTCAAATTGTTTGATTTTGAATTGAAATTTGAAAACGGTTAAATTTGTTTTCAAAGATTTGAAATTGGGTTTGAAATTTGAAAACGGTTAAATAAGTTTTCAAATGATTTGAAATTAGACTTGAAATTTGAAAACGGTTAAATTTGTTTTCAAAGATTTGATTTTAAATTGACATTTGAAAACGGTTAAATTTGTTTTCAAAGATTTGAAATTGGATTGAAACTTGAAAACGGTTAAATAAGTTTTCAAATGATTTGATTTTGAATTGAAATTTGAAAACGGTTAGATTTGTTTTCAAAGATTTGATTTTGAATTTGAAATTTGAAAACGGTTAAATTGGTTTTCAAAGATTTGATTTGAATTGGAATTTGAAAACGGTTAAATTCGTTTTCAAGATTTGAAATTGGAAATCGTGAGGATTGAGTTTGTCATTACGACGGGTTAGAAAACCGTTTAACTTTTAAAAGACGGTATGCAAATCGAAAAGTGTGAGAATTGAAATCGTTATTACGACGGCTTAGAATAGCCAAATTTGATTTAGAAAACGAGATTTGAAGTTTACAAAGTTGCACGGGTTAAAATCGTCATTACGACGGTTTGAAAAACGTTTTTGTTTGAAAACTGATTTCGAATTTTGAAAATTCGAGGGTAGAATTTGTCATTACGACGGCGTAAAAGGGCACTTTGAGAATGCAACGGTCGGCGAGAGACCGAGGTTTGAAATGGCCGTTACGACGACGTAAAAGGGTGTTTTGAAATGGTTCGTGAAAACCAAGGTTTGAAATCGTCATTACGACGGTACAAAAAGGTGTGCAATGATCAGCGAAAGACCAAGTTTTAAATGGCCATTATAACGCCATAAAAAGGTGCTTTGAAGCGGTTGTAAAAAACTGGTTTCAATATGGTCATTACGACAGCATAAAAAGGTGTGCAACGGTCGACGAAAGACCGAGGTTTGAAACGGTTGTGAAAAACCGGGTTTGAAAATTGTAATTACGACGGCCTAAAAAGGTGCTTTTGAAACGGTTATAAAAACTGGGTTTGAAAATCGTCATTACGACGGCCTAAAAAGGTGTGCAACGGTCGGCGAAAGACCGAGGTTTGAAATGGCCATTATAACGGCGCAAAAGGGTGTTTTTGAAAGTTTGAAATGACACAGAAGGACTTATGATCTCATAATACATAAGCACTCACAGTTTCATTATATTATGCATAATGCTGACACGGGTTTTGGCTTAAAAGAGTGGGTTACACACCAAGAAATCAAACCCCGATTTGCGAGAGGGATACCAATCCAAACAAAATGTGTAAGGAGGGTGCCCTAGCCTCGTGCTCGAAGGTGATGAAAGCTCTTTGACGAAACAGAAATGTGTAACGTCAACGGTAAGCTTGACTCAATCGGGATTCGAAACGCGGGGATGAGAAAACTCACGCCGACGAGACGAGCTAATTGGTCGATAAAGGTTAGGTTGTGGGCCCGGACAAGGAACCCGACTTATGACCGTAATATCAATTAATGCACTTTAACCACGACCTCGTTCAAGTTTCACCTCTAAGGATCACAAAGACACAAGTGTCCTAGTTTTCCCCAGCGGAGTCGCCAATCTGTGGACGTGGGCCACAGGCCGGTCTGTGGATTTGGGCCACAAGCCGATCTGCGGTCACGGGCCACCTGCACGCCAAGCCAATCTGTGGACATGCAGCGGTCTAGAAAGCCACGCTCGGCGGCGTAAAAATGCTCTCGACCGGATCGCTTTAGATCGGTCGGTTTCGTCTCGGTAAGGGTCTCGAAACGATTAGAGATGTTCGGAATCGCCACCAAGCATTTATGGGATGCCTGGAACCCGTTCGAATCCACTTTATACCTAGGTCAATCAAGGCAAAAAGCGGTGTTTGACATAGGTACTAAAGATAAGGACTCGTCCCCCTTTTAGCATTCTATGCCTAAAATGACTCTCGTGCGCCTTGGATAAGGCCATCCACTATCCAAAGGTTCTGAGTAAGGGGTGAGGGTACGTATTGGGAAGCCCTTTAATCGGACACCCAATCCCGCCCGCGTTAGCGGCTTCTACTGATCGATCGTGGTTGTTTAAGTGCAAAAGTTGATAAAACGGTAAATGCATGAATGCACATCCAAAAGTTTAACCTAACATGTGAGAGCTTTCTATGTCGGTTGATTTAATCCAAGTATCAAGTATAAGATGTGTGGACATGGGGCCACGGGGGTGCTTGGGAAACAAGCGTTTGTATTTGTGGAGTCGCCACTAATTTTCATGGGAAATTGGAACCGTTCGAATACCTCGCGTCATGTCAAGACACAAAGTAGTGACATGAACACTAAGCAATCGTTACCCTTAGTATTCTATATCTAGAATGACTCTCGTGGATGCCAATGAACACGGATGTTCACAGAGATCTGGAGTAAGGGTTGAGGGTACGTATTAGGAAGATCTTTTGATCGAACACCTAATCCCGCCCGCCTCGATAGCGGCCTCTACTAATGATTAGGGAAATCGTCTATACTTGATATATCGTCGATTATATGCATGCAATGCAACATCCATTAGATTAATCCTAGCATGTGAGAATTAGACTAAATCGGTGAACAATTAATTAGCAAACAATTTAGTCAAAGTAGGAATTTATGTTCAATTACATGTGAAAACATACAAGTGATACAAAATACAATGATAAATACAATAAAAGAAAATTACAATAATAAAAATTACAATAATTACAATGGATTTAGCGATTTATGTCGAAAATACCTTTAAAACGGATAAATTGAGAAAAAGAATAAAAGAATTAATTAACGAACAGATGATTAGGCGATAATACGGATAATAGTTAATTATACGTAAGCTAATTAATCAGGTCAAGCAACAACGGAAGTTCAGAGACAGAAGTCAACCTGGAAGAGGCGCAACAGTTGCTGCGTCTGTTCCAAGGGTGAGTTCTGGCTGTGAAGCCGGAACTGCAAATCGTTAGTGTTAATTGATGATTTTAAGGATTGATTATATTATTCGACTCGGATGGAAGTGATTTAAATCATTAATTACATATGAATGAGTCATAAAAGCAATAAAACATGGATGAGACGGATACAAACGAATTAATTATATGAATGAACGATTGATTAGTGACATAGGTGAACTAAATAGGTTAAACATGACGAATTAATGAAAAATTAATGACGAACATGACAATAGACAGATGAAAATATATCAAAGGTCGAATTCCAGAAACTCAATATGAAAGAATTGAATTTCTACAACCCGGATTGACTTTAATGACGAAAACCCGCAAATATTGGATTATAAGGGATTTAAGTCGGATTTAATGACGAATTATATGCGTTAATGAATGATAAATAATACACATGTGAGATGATTATGTTATTGTACCAAAAAATTAAAGAAAACAACCGAAAACGAATAAAGAAGACGAATTACAGAGGACGAAGGAATAAGAAAGGAAGCAGGAACTGCGGCAGCCTCACGAAGAGGCGCAGCAGGTACTGCGCTCCTTCGAAGAGGCGCAGCAGTTGTTGCGTCCTTTATCGACGGTTTGTCTTCTGGTAATCCGAAGAAAAAGGGTTTTAAACGAGGTTTTATAAATCGGTTTTAATAAGTATTTTCGACATAAATCTTACATTAGTGATACAAAAAGTAAATATCAATAATAAAAGAGAGATTTACACCCTCAGACTTACATGTTTGACGAAACGAGATGAACTAAGTTATTGATTAGTGATGCTCGACTCGAATGTAACGAAAGTCCTCGTAAGAGGAAAACGATTAAGATTAATTAAGTTGATTATGTGAAGTTGGTCAAATTGGTCGGTCATGCAAACGAGGCTGGTACTCAGAAGGATCCGAGCTTATGTGGTCGAAAGTTCAAGCACGTAGACGCCAAAAAGTAAGAACATGGTCTAGAATGCAAAGGGAGAAGAGAAGGGCGGACACTCGCGTGAGAAATATGAGGAGCGAAGGCTCCTATTTATACTAATCACGTGAAGGAATAGGGTTTTCGGAGAGACTTTGGAAGTGAATCTCGAAAAGATATGAAAAAGATACGAAAAATACGCAGAAAAGGACATGGGAAGAGGCGCAGCAGTCACTGCGTCCCTTGGAAGAGGCGCAGCACCTTCTGCGTCTGTTCCCAAGTGGTTTCCTCTTGCGGAAGAAAGATTTCCGTGTTTAAGTTATGGAATAACGGATTAATATGGTTTTCCTTAATATTTTGTATGAATATTACGGGAAATTGTTTACCAAAGATTTTAAAGATTGTGAAATATTTATAAAATATGGAATAGAAATATCCGGAACATTCCAGAACATTCCGACTCGGGATTTAACGGTTATCAGAAAATGAAGACGGTTTTAGGCCCGGACTCCAAATGTACTCTAATTACTGTCAAAACGGCCGTATCGGCACGTAGATGACAACTAAGAGGTAGACATCAGTGTTTGAGCAATCACTTGATGATAAACTTACGAACTGTCACAAATCGTTCCGCGTACCAAACATGCGGCCCAATCATCACCGGGTGGTTTGCGGGAGGTGCAGAAATGAGGTATCTACAGAGCCCTCACTTTGACTGAGGCTTGGACAAGGCGAAAGTCAAAGTATAGCCATCAGGTCAATCGAAGATTACAACCTGGACGACTATGGCGACGCGAGGCGCTCAAGGGGTCAGAGCCAAGGACCTGTCGTCGGGAACATTTTAGAGTCTGTCGACTATCGGGGAGGGTCGTTTAAAGTCCATTAGACTACGTAAGGAGGCTCGCCAGCCATAAGAAGAAATCATACCTGAGATACCTCTGGGTGAAACGGGATTGAAGACGCTTCGGCAAAACTCTTTGGTCTAAAGATAACTTGGTGTCTCAGGGATTCTGAAGAAACTTCTTAATACTTCTGAAGGCTTAACTCTGAAAGCTATCTCTCACTAAGGGAAAGGCTAAAGGGAAGGATAATCCTCTCTAAAGGACTGAAAGGGGTCGTCTGAAGGATTTACGGTAAATTTCTAAAAGGTCTGAAGGGTTTATCCTGAAAAAGGGTTACCTAAAAGATATGAAGGTTCGCCTGGGAATGAAACGATGATTTTGGGGAAGACAGTAGGACACAGTCTGGAACTACTGGGAGAAATCTGTTTGTGTTCAGCTTCAAATAAACTTCGGAAGAATTCGGGGTCGATGTTGATCTCCATGTCTCGAGAGGAAGTGACTGTCGGTCGTGAACTCTCGTTGGGGAACTTAATCGGGAACTGATCTCCATGTCTCGAGAGGGAAAGTCTATCCGCTTACTCTCGCTGGGGAATATAACGAAGGCATGTCGAAACACCTGTGAGGAAATATCTGCTCGTTGTGACAAGCAAGGTCTTGGAAGTGATAAATAATGTATAACAGTCTGCAGTTGGATTAGAAATGCGGGTTCGAACGAAGAATAATCGTCAAACGGGGCAAAAAAGATAAAATGGCATCAGGGAAGAGGCACACCAAGGATGGGCCCACAAATAACGAACTCATAACGAATTTTTGAAAATTATTATGGAGGGAACCTCAGGAAGAGGCGCAGCAAGAGCTGCGTCTCTTGGAATAGGCGCAGCGCCTGCTGCGTCTGTTCCTGAGGGTGTCTTTTCTGCGTAAAAACGCGATAAACAGGGGGATTTCAATTCATTATTTCGAAACATAAATCATCAATTTCTCTCTCAAATCTTAACCATTTCCGCCAAAATTTGATCCAAAAGCTTGCATTAATCATGACTAATCGAGGTATGTATATCGTTCTTGCATTAATCTTCTGCATCTTGCTTAATTTGGATCGAAAAAATTAGGGTTTTCAACCCAATTAATTCGAAAATTTGGGGCTTTTCCCCCAAATGGATTTGCCTTGTAAAATTGATATTAGAAATGGTTAATTGGCAATATAAGGAACATAACCATGTATTTGTTTTGAATTTTCGTTGAGTTTTGAGCATTTGAGTGAAATTGAGACGGTTTCACAGCTAAACCGTAAATTGCTTCGAAAATGGCCTTAGGATTGCCCATTTGCGATGAAACTTGATATTTGGGATCCTTGGATGATGGGTAAAATTCCTACCATCTCGGAATTTTGGTTTGTGATGGCTTTTTCAGGGCACTTTTCTAGGGCATAATCGTTGTTATAACGAAATGCTTCCGAAATTTCGACTTGAACCCATGACTAGGCTTCAACTTAGGCTTGACTTGACCCTAACTACCACATGAGTGATCGGGTTTGTGAAAATATAGCCAAAGATGGCGAGAAAAGAGCGTTTTCAGGGCTTCCGAAGGCTCGAAAATCCCTAATCCGGGCTTGTCGTCATGTGACGCGGCCTAAATTTACTTTAACGTTACATGTGATGAGGCTTTTACTTCTGGGAGAGCTCCCATGGAGATAGACGCTGCTGTTAACGCTTTTCGTGTCATCGAGGAGGCTTTGGAGGAGGCTTTCACCGCTGCGGTGATGGGTGCTGGTGACGAGGTCCACGAGGAGGAGGCTGTTGAGGAGGAGGAGGCCCCGAGGCGGGCCAACGTTGGGCGAGGTGGTCGTCAGCTGAGGGGAGCATCTGCGTGGGCTGAGACTTGGGACAACAGGCACTTGCTTTGGGCTGCAGAGGGTCACCTGTCCTACAGGACGGTGAAGAGCTTGGTAATCTTGAATTCATCACTCATCACTCATCTTCTTTCATTTCACTTGCTCATATCTTTTCCAATTTTCATTCAAAACTAAAGATAGCTTTTGTTTCAAATCACAATAGGTGGCCGGGAACATCAGGTCATTCTCGGGTTACACGACGGCGATGGAGTGCTACGAGAGGCTGTCGGCGGAGGAGCGCGCCATGATCGAGCGTGGAGCGTTTGGTGCCTTGGTCCAGGCCTGGAGGGATATCGCGAAGAGGAAGCTGCGGGCTAACCTTAGCCTGGTCCGCGCTTTCTTGGACCGATTCTGGGACACGACTTCCACTTTTCACATGCCTTTCGGTGAGGTGGGAGTCACGTTGGAGGACTACGGTATGATTTCTGGTCTGCCGTGTGGGACTAAGGCGGTGGAGTGGCCGAAGACTGCCATGAGGGTGGACTCGGCCGAGGCTAGGAGGTTGATCGGCTGGAACTTGTCACCGAAGGCTGTTACAGTGCCTGGTTTGGTGCCCAGTTCCTATGTCCGAGACTACTTTGCGGGAAGACCCCGGCCGGTGGTGATTGACGGAGAGAGACCGCTCCTCCTCCTTGTCAGCTGAGCAGAGGGCCCGTTTGTGGCTTTGGTGGTTTCTGTCTTCGATCTACCTCGGAGACAAGGGAGAGAGGCTGTCGACGAAGCTTCTTCCCTTCCTTTCTGACTTGAGCTCCCTAGGACGTTGGGATTGGGTCACTGCTGGTTTTGCGGTCCTCATCCGCTTCATGAGGGCCATGGTTTATCCGGAGTTGATGGAGAAGAGGACTTCTCCTGGCGCTGTCGGCCCTGGACTACTGCTGGAGGTATGAACCTTCATTTAGACTAAAATCAATTCTTTTCCTTATAAAATTACGAAAGATCGTTATTGACTATCTTGCTTCACAGGCGTGGGTGTACTCCTACTTTCCGAGCCTCTCTCCTATGAGGACGAAGCCGTTGGAGAAGGCATATCCCGTCGTGAGGGATTGGGTGATGTGTCGGATGAGGAGCAAGCGTTCCTCTCACGGTGTCTATCGGCGGGACGTGAACGCTCTTCAGCTGGACAGCGTGCACATCTCACTTGTATTCGTTTTGTTTCTTGACTACTTTTTTAACCGATCATAAGAATGATTCCTTGTTTGTCTTTTCCTAGTGGGTGCCCAGGCCTTGAGCGGAGTACGCTGGAGCGCCTCCTTTTGTGGCTGAGATCCTTCGTCCTAAGAGCTCGAGCCGGCTGCTGTTGAGGACGTCGATGGGTCCTGTGTGGTACTTGGGCGAGCGCTTGGCTCGTCAGTGCTCTCGGGATGTCTTGACGGTTCCCATCGATCCCCCTAGGACGATGTTCAGGGAGCCTTCTGAGGCTGAGAGGGAGGCTGACTTGGCTGGCGTTGGTGGTGACGCCCTCCTTCTTCCTGGCGAGGACTACTCGGCGTTTCTCTATGGGAGATTGGCGTACTGGCCGGTTGTGGTAAGCACCTTTATCCTTCTTTATTTTTTGATTTTGGGAATACGATTGAAGAGTCTATTGATCCAAAATACTCAAGAGGGGGGGGGGGGGGTGAATTGAGGATTTAAAACTTTTTAAAGCTTTTTCGATTGTGCGTATGTAATTGATTATTTAAAGTTTATTGGTTAAACTTTAACTAATCAACTAACGATTGTAAGCAAAATAAACGAAAGAACGAAACAAGAAGAGACACACGGATTTTTGAAGTGGTTCAGTTTCACAAGTCGAAACCTACGTCCACTATTCTCGATTAATAAATTTAGTACCTTTCTCCGGATTACAAATTTACTAACCCAACTCGTACAACTAACTCTAGTTGTAACTCAATGAGTACCGTTAAATACTCGAGTGACTAACTTACGCTAATAAGAAAGCACTAATGATTCTAACAAAGGTTCACGTTAATGAACAAGTTAAGAAATCAACTAAGCACTATTATCTTATAACGATAACAATAAGAACGAATGCACAAGTTTATAATTCACACGACCTTTTTCGAAAATAGACAAAACGGTTTTATTGCTTTAAAACACGGTTTTTGTTTTGTGAAAATATATGAAAGTTATGCTCAAAGGTCTTAACTTTAATGATGTAAAGTATGGAGTATTTATAGTAAAAGAGGAGCAAGGGTTTCGGTTTACTAAAACCCTATATGCCGTGTGCCCTAGATGCCGTGTGGAAGCCTTGTAAAGCAAGAAAGGAATTAGGTTAAATCTTTCCTTAATTCTTTTCCAAGACTTGCCTTAATAAATAATATTTTCCTATCTTAACAACTCACCAATATCTTGGAGATTAGGAAAGATAATATAAGGAGATAAATAAATCTCTAACAAATATTATCCTAATACCTTAACCTTTATCCAAGCAAAGACTTAATGTGCAAGAAGGAAAGTACTATTCACGTTTACTATTCACGCGGCACTGTTCACGGGTACTATTCACACAGCACTATTCATCCCTAATATTTTTATAAGATAGAAAGCAATAAATCAAATAATAAAGAGATAACAAATCTCTAATCAAATATTATTTTAAAGATTTACTCAATCTTTTCCTTCTATCTTTACAAAAATAATATCTTATAAGTTAGGAAAGAATAAATCAAAATAATATAAAAGAGATATTAAATCTCTAATCAAATATTATAAAGATTTACCTAAAACCCTAACTTGTGCAAAGAGTAAGCGTGTATGAGGAATAAACGACTCATAAGCCCAATCCTCTTTCACGAAAACCCTAGGTAAGATAAATTAGGTTTAGGGTATTTTAGAGTATGTAGAAACTAGAAACCCTAATTAGCAAGATGCCTCAACTCAGAAGTTGATTCAATCATAATTACTAATTATAAGCTAATAGTAAAACCATACTCAATATTAAAATAAGCTCCCTTACAAAATAAATACTTTTACTAAAACATTTAAAACGGTTTTCCAAAAACGATTTTAAAACTATTTTGTATTGTGTTTTATAAACTTCACATCTCAATGTTATAGTAGAAGAGCTATAACATTGAGCTCTTTAACAAGTAATGTTATGGCTGTGAAGCTATAACTTTACCAATTTAAGAAGCGCATTCTTACGTTACCATTACGAGATAATCACCTACGCTATTCTAATCTTCGTTAGGAGATCTTCTAGTGTAGGCTACTTCATTATCCAAGCTTGATCAATCTTTAATTGAGCTTCATCTTCTCATGAATGCTTGAACAATTCTTCCATTATCTTTAATATCTTGATCCTTGATTGAGGGCATGATCATGATATGTTCTTGTATACTTCCGTCACAATTCTTTAATGCTTGCGATTAGTAAGTCCAATCTAAAAGACTAAACAAACAATTACGCGCAACGAGTATATAAAATATAAAGCACTCTTGACATCATCAAAACATAAACATATATATCTATGGTTCAACAAATTCCCCCTTTTTGATGATGGCAAGTCTCCTAAAATTGTGACTAAGTATGTAGTTCCCCCTCAATATAATACCGTTATCTTTATAGATAAAGATCAACGCAAGATCAAGACAATTTTTCAAAAACCGAAACTTAAGGACTTTAAGAGACAATTGGTCTTGACAAGGAGCAAGCTTAGGCAAATACTAGATCATGGTTATTTCTTCCCCCTCTTGACATCATTGAAAAGACGAGAACAGACATAAAACGACTAGAATGATATCAACCGAGGCAAGAAATATAGATTAATCAAAGCACATATTATAGTATAAGAACGATTTCAACATAAGCAAGCTCTAAATATAGAGTGTGTAATACAAACCGAGATGAATAGAGATTTTGTAGGAGAGAAGAGAATTAGTCACTCACCTAACTACGACCTACAAAAGCATGCATGCAATCTAACATGATAGATATCTCTAGTAACCGTACATATACACTCCAACCAATCGAGGTCCATAACACATGCCGAGGACTTACATATGAATGTGAGGTGAGGTAATTGGGTAAGAAGGGGCAAAATAATTTGGATATGTGGAGGTAAAAGCCAAGCTAGCACCGATCACAACCAAAGGTAACCATATTCCACTTTCCAACCCAACATAAAGGATGATACACCATGCCAAGTATGGCACAAACTCACTCACATCAACAAGTTCTTCTCCTCAAGTAATATGGAATGATAAGAATAGGAGTAATAAGAGATTTCTGCTTTTCCATCTTTTATAATAACATTTTTTTTTTCGTATATTTTTTTCATTTCATTTTTTTTTTCGGTTCATCTTTTTCTTCCTTCCTTCCAATATTCATCACAACACCAACCAAATTGACCACAACAAGACTTCCAAATATACCAACAAGACTAGCTTGACAAGGGTAGGCTATATGGAATGTAGTTGAATAAATAGGTCAAAACAGGCCAAGTTTGGTTAATGTGAGGTTAATAGGTAAAACGTAAAGGAAGGGTCGCCTCTCCACATGTGTAACCACCACAAACCCGAGTGTATACAGGTAATAAGAGACAAATTTCATGCTTATGCAATTTGATGTTACATGCCATGTAAGGAGTACTACTCACATCCTAAAAGAAACCAATCATGAATGTCATTGGTTTATGCATCTCTAAACCTTAGAATGTATATGTGATGAACAAGAGTTATGGTTTGTATACAACACAAAATATAACAGACTAGCAAATGGAATATTCTCATAAGATAATAAAATACTATATAAGAATGTACTTGCAACGGAAAATACGAACACAGTCATACAATAACGTCAAAACTAGCCAGTCATACGGTTAGGAAATAATTATGTTAGTTTAGGTGCCACCGATTAAACCAATTTCCAACCGTAAAGTCTCAAAACGTCCTCTAGCTAATGATTTTGTCAAAATGTCTGCCCATTGTTTTTCAGTACTACAAAATTCAAGTTTTATATTCCCCTTCTCAACATGGTCTCGAATGAAATGGTGTCTTATTTCAATATGTTTGGTACGTGAATGTTGTGCGGGATTTTTAGAAATTATTATCGCACTAGTATTATCACACAAAATAGGAATACATCCTACATCAACACCATAATCACGTAATTGTTGCTTAAGCCATAAAAGTTGAGTACATACCATCCCGCAGAATATATTCGGCTTCAAAGATTGAGAGAGCAACCGAATTTTGTTTCTTCGAACCCCACGTGATGATACACGGTCCGACAAATGTGGCGACACCCGACGTGCTTTTCCTATCTAGAGAACATCCCGCGTAGTCGGCATCGGAATAACCGATTAGATCAAAATTGCACTCCATTGGATACCATAGGTGTAAGTTGGCCGTTCCAATTAAGTAACGTAAAATTCGTTTTACGGCCGTTATATGCGATTCTTTGGGAGACGATTGATATCTCGCACAAACGCATACGCTAAACATAATATCGGGTCTACTTGCGGTCAAATATAACAGTGACCCAATCATCCCACGGTAAGTAGTTTCATCAACTGATTTACCGTTTTCATCCAATGTCAATTTCTTGTTCTCGACCATTGGAGTAGGCATAGCATGTGAATTTTCCATTCCAAATTTCCGAATCAACTCCTTGATATATTTCTGTTGATGGATCTTAATGCCTTCATCTGTTTGTTGTATTTGCAGGCCTAGGAAGAATTTCAATTCTCCCATCATACTCATCTCGAACTCGGAAGTCATCAATTCAGAAAAGTATTTGCACAGGCTTTGGTTGGTCGATCCAAAGATGATATCATCGACGTATATTTGAACAACCAACAGTCGAATCCTCGCTTTTTAGAAATAGGGTTTTGTCGACGGATCCTCATCAATCCACTTTCAAGTAGAAACTTGGATAATCTGTCGTACCAAGCCCTAGGTGCTTGCTTCAATCCGTATAGGGCTTTATCCAATTTGAACACGTGATCCTCAAATTTGATATTATTAAAACCAGGGGGTTGTTCAACGAAGACTTCCTCTTGCAAATATCCATTCAAGAATGCCGTCTTGACGTCCATCTGGAAGAGCTTCATTCCTTTGTGTGCGGCGAATGCTATCAGAAGCCTAATAGCTTCAAGACGAGCAACAGGTGCGAAAGTCTCGTCATAATCTATTCCTTCTTGTTGATTATATCCTTGGACCACCAATCTTGCTTTGTTTCTGACAATGACTCCGGCATCATCCAATTTGTTCCTGAAGACCCACCGAGTTCCAATGACTGTTCGATTTTTTGGTCTAGGAACTAGATGCCAAACCTTGTTTCTTTCGAACTGTTGTAACTCTTCTTGCATAGCTACAATCCAATCCGATTCAGCAAGAGCTTCATTGATGTTCTTTGGTTCGATCATAGATAGGAAAGAGTAGAAAGAGCAAAAATTGTTCAAGGAACGTCTTGTCTGGACACCCTTCTTAATATTCCCAAGAATATTGTCCATAGGGTGTGAGTTCTTGTATTTCCACTTCGTCGAAGTACTTGGTTCATCCTCGTTATTTGAGCTTGACCCGACTTCACTTGGTTCGGAATTTGAGGAAGTTCCCCCTGAATCCAATTCGGGTGTTGTATTTGAGCCGATTATAACCTCGGACTCTACACCTTGATTTGGATTCAATGTTACAAGAACATCATTTATAACATTGTTTTGGGAGTTCTTGTCTTTAGTCAATGTTATAGTATCATCAACTATAACTTTGCCTTTATCCTTTGAGGAACGATCAATTTCATCGTTTATTCCCTCAATCTCATTATCCTCTAATTCCAAATCCGGGGGGTCATCTCTTGTGAGACGGAAGTCGGGTTCATCCAAGTCTTCTTCCTCATCCTGTAAAGGCTTATCGAACACGTTATCTTCATCAAAGATAACATGGACACTTTCTTCAATACAGAGGGTTCTCTTATTGAAGACTTTATAAGCCTTGCTATGATCTGAGTATCCTATAAAAATCGCCTCATCACTTCTAGGGTCGAATTTGCTTAAACGGTTTTTACCGTTATTATGTACAAAGCATTTACTCCCGAAACAACGAAGATGGGAGATATTCGGTTTTCGACCTCTAAGGAGTTCATAGGGGGTTTTCTTAAGGATAGGTCGGATCATAGCACGATTGTGGATGTAGCAAGAAGTGCTAATGGCTTCACCAAAAGTTAAAAGTTACGAGGTAAACCACTACACAAGAGCATTGTACGTGCCATATCTTCTAAGGTTCTATTCATACGTTCAACGACACCGTTTTGTTGAGGAGTTCTTGGTGCAGAAAAGTTATGTCCTACACCATTAACTCGACAATATTCTATAAATGTTTGATTGTCAAATTCGGTGCCATGATCCGTACGAATAGATACTAGATTAGTCTTATATTTATTTTGAACACGTTTTATAAGACAATCAAATTCATCAAAAGTTTCATCTTTTGAATGAAGAAAGATAGGCCATACATACCTTGAGTAGTCGTCTACAAGAACAAAGACGTACCTGGATCCTCCTCTACTTCTTACCTTCATAGGTCCACAAAGATCCATATGTACCAGTTCCAAGGCTTCATTTGTGCTCACTACTCGTTTAGGTTTGAACGATGATCTTACTTGTTTACACCTAGCACACGTGTCACACATCTTTTCTTGGTCGAACTTGATCTTAGGCAGTCCTTCAACCAAGTCCCACTTCTTGAGTTTATTCAAGGTTAGTGAGCTAATGTGACCGAACCGTTTATGCCATAGACAAGGATCATCAAGTGTAACTTTCATACATGAAAACGAGTTAGTAGGCACATCATTTAAATCTACCATATAAACGTTCCTTTTACGGTGGCCTTCAAGAATAACGTTACTGGTTCCTTCAATAATAATGCGACAACTATCAGTATGAAAGACTACTTTGTTACCTTTGTCGCATAGTTGAGATATACTGAGCAAGTTATGCTTTAGACCATCCACAAGATAAACATCACTGATTGCGTGATCCTTAGAAATTCCAATTTTGCCAACGCCAACCACTTTTCCCTTTTTGTTATCCCCGAACGTCACTTTTCCTCCATTGAAGGGCTTGAGTGAAAGAAATAGATTTTTGTCTCCTGTCATGTGTCTTGAACATCCACTGTCAAGATACCATTGGTTGTTTTCTTTCACTACTTCCTGCATAAAGGATTAGATACAGTTTTTAGGTACCCAAGCTAAGTTGGGTCCCTTATTATTAGTTACTCTAAATACCAAATCCTTTCGAACCCAAACACGTCTAATGACCGTTTTTCTAACTTTAGGTTTGTTTGGCTTGGGAGGAGTTCTAGGGTTAGGGTTTTCTCTAGGTCTCGGAATTTCTCTAGGTCTCGGAATTTCTCTAGGTCTCGGAACTTCTCTAGGTCTCGGAACTTCTCTAGGTCTCTCTTGACTATTTGCCTTGTGAATAGGTTTACTGGATTGAGATTTACAAGGGCTTTGTGAGGTGCTAGGTTTCTTAGAATAGTCAAAGGCCATGTCATAGAACCAACGAAATTTGTTGTTCCTTTCTTCGTTAGGTTCATTAATGGGGGTTTCCTCATCCTCGACAACTGTGTTAACAGTTTTAGCATGTTCGGCATTTTTTCGTAAATCGTGAGCCTTTTTTACACAATTGATTTGGATATGACCCGTATGACCACGAATTGCAAATCAAGTATTCCGAAGATCAAGATACTTCCTCTTTCTAAAGTCAAAATCTGAAGGTGTTGATTTGCATTTAGAGTGATCTCTACGGCTATAGCACTCATGTCCCAACCCCATCTTCATATTATTGTCAGATTGTTCGGTTAGGAAGTTCAGGACTTTCGTGCTACCTTCCCATTTGTCATGTACCTTTCTAGCGTGTAGAAGAAGGTCTTTTAGGGTTTTAATTTCCTCTTGACATTTCGTGTGATCTACATCATTGTCCTTTTTAAAGTTGTCACGAAAGTCTTGGAATCGTTTGTTAAGAATGAACACAATATCGGTGTGGTGTTTCTTAACATTGATCATATCGGTCTTAGATTCTTTTAATTGCTTTGAGAGGGAATCTATCTCTTCCTTTTGATCCAAGATCACTTCTTCATTAGAATTGACCTTAGCTTCCAAAAAGTTCTCCGACTTTTCTAAGTTCTAAAGTTATAGCTTCATTAGTCAGTAACTTTGGCTTGAAGGTGCTTAATATTAAGCTTTAGGTCGGAAGTTATAGCTTCATTAGCTATAACTTTGGACTCTAATTCCTTCTTTTCAGCCATAGTAGAATCTAATGTTGTAGCATTTTCTGCTATAGTTTTAGACTTCAACTTCTTAGCTTTAGTCTTGAGAATATGATTCTTTTCCGCAATTTCGAGAATCTGTTCCTTTAGATCCTTTAACTCCAAATCCTGTTCGTGACACTTATCAAGAGATTGTTCAAAGAATTGAATTAAAGAACTTTTAGACAATTTCCTAACGCGTTTCTTAAGCTCAAGATAACTTACCTCTTCATCGTCATCCTCGTCTGATTCTCCAAGAAAGCAATAGTTTGAATGAGAATTTGTGCTTTCATCGTCACTGTCGGAGATTAGGTCAAGACTGACACTGCTGAGACAAAGATTTGCTACTTCGTCGTCTTCAGATTCCTCGTCATCTTCTGAGTCAAGGTCTCCCCAACACGAAGCCATCATAACTTGCTTGAATTCTCTCTTTGTCTTCTCACGTTTCGTCTTGTCCTTTATTTTCTCCCATGTTGGACAATCTTTGATCATATGACCAGATTCTCCACACTTAAAGCAACCTCTATTTGCAAAGGACGACTTTGAGTCATTAACCTTCTTGTTGAATGACTTGTTGTTGTTGTTGTAGGATGATTTTGTATTTTATTTTTGAAACGTCGTGCAAACAAAACGGTTTCATCCTCTAATTCAGAGTCAACCTCCTCACTATTTAAGGCCATACTCTTATTACGACTTGGTTCAGCGTCATCTTTGTTAAGAGTAATTTCATGGGCCATGAGAGCACCGATAAGTTCTTGATAAGATAGGTTTTCAAGATCTCGTGATTCCTCCATTGCGGTGACTTTAGCACGCCACTTTTTAGTAAGGCTCCTAAGAACCTTTCTAGCAATGTCCTCAGTACAGAATTTCCTACCTAGGTTTTTTAGTTCATTTATGATGCTTGAAAACCTTGCGGACATACTATCTAAGGACTCATTAGGCTCCATGATGAATAGCTCATATTTTTGCATAAGCAAATCAATTCGGTGCTTCCTAACAATGGAAGTACCTTCATAAGCTAATTCGAGCCCGTCCCATATCTCCTTGGCCGTGGAACATGAAGAGAACCGATCAAACTCAGTGGAAGTCATTCCGTTTTGCAGAAGACTTATTGCTTTGGAGTTTTTCTCGGCTTTCTTGTAGTCGGCCTCGACATAGTCCTCTTCTTTCTTTTCATAGGTAGTGCCTTCCTCGGATGCCACAAGAATTTTATGCGGTCCGTTTTGGATAATCCTCCAAAGACTCCCAATCGTGTCCTTTCACATAGTGAATCATCATGTTTTTCCACAATCCATAATTCTTCCCATCAAAGACGGACATTTGAGATATTTGGAATCCATTTATCACGTGATAGGCAAAAATGAATATAAAACAATAAGATAAATGAAAAACAAGATAGATCAGCCTCTTTGCGGTTAGGCAATCAAGAGCACGAGGCTCTGATACCAATTGAAGAGTCTATTGATCCAAAATACTCAAGAGGGGGGGTGAATTGAGGATTTAAAACTTTTTAAAGCTTTTTCGATTGTGCGTATGTAATTGATTATTTAAAGTTTATTGGTTAAACTTTAACTAATCAACTAACGATTGTAAGCAAAATAAACGAAAGAACGAAACAAGAAGAGACACACGGATTTTTGAAGTGGTTCGCCACAAGTCGAAACCTACGTCCACTATTCTCGATTAATAAATTTAGTACCTTTCTCCGGATTACAAATTTACTAACCCAACTCGTACAACTAACTCTAGTTGTAACTCAATGAGTACCGTTAAATACTCGAGTGACTAACTTACGCTAATAAGAAAGCACTAATGATTCTAACAAAGGTTCACGTTAATGAACAAGTTAAGAAATCAACTAAGCACTATTATCTTATAACGATAACAATAAGAACGAATGCACAAGTTTATAATTCACACGACCTTTTTCGAAAATAGACAAAACGGTTTTATTGCTTTAAAACACGGTTTTTGTTTTGTGAAAATATATGAAAGTTATGCTCAAAGGTATTAACTTTAATGATGTAAAGTATGGAGTATTTATAGTAAAAGAGGAGCAAGGGTTTCGGTTTACTAAAACCCTAGATGCCGTGTGCCCTAGATGCCGTGTGGAAGCCTTGTAAAGCAAGAAAGGAATTAGGTTAAATCTTTCCTTAATTCTTTTCCAAGACTTGCCTTAATAAATAATATTTTCCTATCTTAACAACTCACCAATATCTTGGAGATTAGGAAAGATAATATAAGGAGATAAATAAATCTCTAACAAATATTATCCTAATACCTTAATCTTTATCCAAGCAAAGACTTAATGTGCAAGAAGGAAAGTACTATTCACGTTTACTATTCACGCGGCACTGTTCACGGGTACTATTCACACAGCACTATTCATCCCTAATATTTTTATAAGATAGAAAGCAATAAATCAAATAATAAAGAGATAACAAATCTCTAATCAAATATTATTTTAAAGATTTACTCAATCTTTTCCTTCTATCTTTACAAAAATAATATCTTATAAGTTAGGAAAGAATAAATCAAAATAATATAAAAGAGATATTAAATCTCTAATCAAATATTATAAAGATTTACCTAAAACCCTAACTTGTGCAAAGAGTAAGCGTGTATGAGGAATAAACGACTCATAAGCCCAATCCTCTTTCACGAAAACCCTAGGTAAGATAAATTAGGTTTAGGGTATTTTAGAGTATGTAGAAACTAGAAACCCTAATTAGCAAGATGCCTCAACTCATAAGTTGATTCAATCATAATTACTAATTATAAGCTAATAGTAAAACCATACTCAATATTAAAATAAGCTCCCTTACAAAATAAATACTTTTACTAAAACATTTAAAACGGTTTTCCAAAAACGATTTTAAAACTATTTTGTCGTGTGTTTTATAAACTTCACATCTCAATGTTATAGTAGAAGAGCTATAACATTGAGCTCTTTAACAAGTAATGTTATGGCTGTGAAGCTATAACTTTACCAATTTAAGAAGCGCATTCTTACGTTACCATTACGAGATAATCACCTACGCTATTCTAATCTTCGTTAGGAGATCTTCTAGTGTAGGCTACTTCATTATCCAAGCTTGATCAATCTTTAATTGAGCTTCATCTTCTCATGAATGCTTGAACAATTCTTCCATTATCTTTAATATCTTGATCCTTGATTGAGGGCATGATCATGATATGTTCTTGTATACTTCCGTCACAATTCTTTAATGCTTGCGATTAGTAAGTCCAATCTAAAAGACTAAACAAACAATTACGCGCAACGAGTATATAAAATATAAAGCACTTTTGACATCATCAAAACATAAACATATATATCTATGGTTCAACAACGATGAAAGATCATCAAATGACGAGAAACATTTGACTTTGCAGGAGGTTGAAGCGGCGGGCATCGAGCCCCCAGAGTACCCCGAGACCCTCGAGTACACTTACGCGACCGGGAGGACGACGATCTCCGAGCTGCGTGACTTTGACGTGGCCGTGACGGATGCTGGCCTGGACGACTGGCAGCATCTGATTCGGAGGGTGAGCCTATAATTTGCATAATTTTTGTGTAAGAACACATTTGATTGAACTTATTCAATTATTGAGAACTTCTTTTCCAAAATGCAGGTTGCGTCGTCTCGGTTTGTGGCGTTATGGAGGGTGGCCAACCGGCTGCGAGCTACTGCCGTCGAGGCACTTGTCGGCGGTCGAGGTCGTCAGGTATGAACCTTTCGTCTATTTCATTTTTGAACTCTGATTTTCCGACTTTTCTTGTAATTTTTTGAAATGATTGACATGAGCCAATTTTGTTGTTTGCAGAGGGATCGTGAGCTGGAGCGGGAGTTGGCCCAGTCTCGGGAGGAGACAGCTCGCTTGTTGAGGGAGCTTGAGGTTCGAGACGCCGAGGTCTGCTCTTGCGGCAAGGGTTAAGGAGCTAGAGGGCGACCGACAGTAGTTTTGTTTAGTTGTTGTTTGCATTTTGCACATTTGTACATTTTGGACTTTCGTTTTGGACATTTCGGACTTTGCTTGGGGCTCGAGCCCCCAGCTTGTTATACATTTCCCATTTTTAGTTGTATATATGATGGCCCGAGTGCCTTTGCTGCTGGGTTGCGTTGCTTGTACCTGCAGCTTAGCTTTGAACAGGTTTGGTAGATGACGGTTTATGCCGTCATGCTGCCGAAATTTACATAGGAATCACGCAAAACATACATTTGTATATACATATGGCCTATATTAGCGCAAAACGAGAGACTCAACAAGGATGCAAAAATGCAAAAGAAAGTGCTAAAAATGCAAAAAATTTGCTGAAAATGACCGGACGGTAAAGAGGGTTACCCCCAAAAAAATGAAAAAATATAAACCTATAAGTTAGAAATGAAAATGATTAAAAGAAATAAATAAATAAATATAAATGAAATATATATATGTTTTGAAATAAATGACATTAAAACGAAAATGCTGATATTGTTTCGAAATGCGTGCCCGCGGAATTAGGAAACACGAAATTTGGCAATTTTCACGTATTTACCAAAACAACAACCCGGAAGAATAGGAAATTATTCTCCAAGGAATTTAGGAAAGATCCAACGCGGAAAATCACAGAAACCTTGCTGAGGAAGAGGCGCAGCACGAGCTGCGTCCCTTTGAAGAGGCGCAGCAGGTGTTGCGCCTGTTCCCAGGCGTTTCCGTTCTGGCGGATTTTTGGAAACAGAATTTAGTATAAATAGAGACGTTGATAGAGGTTTTATTCACACCATTCTTCCGTCTCTTCTTCGTCTTATTACATAAAATTCTCAATATAATTACTCATCATGAATACTTTGGAGATTCGCTTAAAAGAGTGGACCAACGAGTTTTCTATCATGGAGAAACACGATATGGGTGCCTATAATCTTGTATCATTGTTGAGTTTGAAGCTTATCAAGGTTGTCAAACCATTCTTAGATGCTTGTCTTGATTACTGGGAGCCGAACTATCATGTTTTTGCGTTCCCTGGAGGCGACATTTGCCCATTTCCTAAAGAAATTGCTGCGATTGGTGGGTGGGACCCAGAACACTTGCCTGCCATTCCTTCTACTTCGCAAGGGTATAAGAACAAATTTAGAGACTTGCTTGGATTGACAAGACTTGAGGTGGACCGTTTAGTGACCTCAAAAGGAGTGCGAATGTTGGACTTCATTGACCGATTTATTAATAGGGCCGACCCCACCGTTTCTTATGTTGCTAGGCGAAAGGCATTTGGATTTTGCTTGTTGCATGTATATGTCCTTCAAGGGCACGTTGATAAAGACTTGAGAGGTGATCCCCGTCTCCTGGGCCTAGTTGAGCAAATGGAGCTGCGCAGGAGTCCAGCTTGTTTATGCTTAGGAGAGATCCTTTTGGGTTTGGATAATAGGAAAGCCAATCGCGACCTACCGTATTTGGGAAGTCCCGTTATTCTGCAGGTAAAAGAACATTTTTCTGTTTTTCCTTTTTTTTCTTTTTCGTTTTTTTTTTTTTTTTTTTTTTTATGTCTAATACCCGCTTTTGGTAGGTTTGGCTTATGGAGCGCCTTCGATTGATCGAGCCCCCAGTTCATGTTCCTTCTTATCATGTTGTTCGATCGCAATGAGGACTAGGCTGTACATGGTGGACTTTACCCGAGTCTACAATTATTGGGAGAACAAACTGAAGAGTGATGATGGCCCCTTGATTAGGTGGATTGTACCATGGTGGCACCTCAAATCTGTCACTGGAGTATCATCCTTGGATCCTACCCGATCTGCGCGTATTCCTGGCTTGGAATTCATGGTATGCATCTTCCCGGAGAGGTTGATGAGGCAAGCTGGAATGAAGCAGATGATCCCGAAGCTTGACACCGTCCCGCAGACTGCCGTGGCGCTTACTAGTGAGAGCCGAAGGGAGTGGGCCATGAAATGGGCTCAAAGGAAGTCGGGTTTCGAGTTGTTCATCCTTCGAAGAAACCGAAGACCTCTCCTGTCGTGGACAGAGTGATTGACAAGAATAGGAAGGCTAGGCCTCGAGAAAGACCGTTGGTTATTAGGTCCGAAGTGGCGCAAGAGCGTCCGGCTCGAGGTCGTGACAAGAAATATGACAAGAATGACAAGGGCAAAGGGAAGATGGAGGAATAGCCCAAGTCTTTATTATTTACTATTATTATTGTTGTAATAAGAAGGTGAGATTTTTAGAATCCTAGCCTATATTATTTTTAATATGATTTTATTATGTGACGTATTATTATTATTAGAAAATGAAATAAAATAAAAAAGGTTAATTGGTTATGAAACCGTTGTGATTTTCTTATTTATTATTCTTGTCGAATTCCAAATGCAATGCAAATGTCCTTCTATTTACATTTTGAAATTAATGGGTTGTATCCCGTGAAGGATTGCCTACGTATTCATTAAGAAAATGAAATCAAACCCTTGCGCGTAGTTCGAGTAAATATAAAAGAATAATTGTTCTAAGCAAGAGCTTGTAATGAACTTTAGAAAATAAGCATGAGCTTTTTACTTACTCTTAAGGTGCAAATTTAGTTTAGTTGATGATATGAGGATGACAAATTTGTCAAAATGCAAGAGCAGAGTGACATTAGCTTATTTCAGCTTGGCCAGGGGCCGTTTATTTAGTGCCACAAGGGCGACACGTGAGGTTACTCGACGCGCGTTTTTGTTCCTATTCTAGGCATAATACCGCTTTAGTTGGTCGAGGTTTGTTGGGTTGGAAAATTCATTCCCATCTAGGTCTGTGATCCTAACCGCACACCCTGGAAGTATGGACTTGACTAGAAATGGCCTGGCCCAATTAGGTTCGAATTTTCCCCGTGGGTCGACAGGTAAAAGAGCTCTAACCGATTTGATACGTGCTTGGTATGTTTGGACATTGTGCAAGGCGCGTAGCCTACGTTCATCCAAGAGGATGAGTTCTTCATATCTATCCCTCTTCCAGTCGGCTTCCGGGATTTGACTTTCGAGTAAGATACGCAATGATGGTATTTCTAACTCGACAGGTTGCACAGCTTCCATGCCGTAAGTCAAATAGAAAGGGGTGGCCCCAGTGGGCGTCCTAACTTATGTGCGATATCCCCACAAAGCAAAGGGTATATTGCTTGGCCAATCTCGATAGTTGTCAATCATTTTCTTGAGAATTGTGACAACGTTTTTGTTTGCTGCCTCTACCGCGCCATTAGTCTGTGGTCTATATGGCGAAGAGTGGTGATGCCTAATTTTTTACTTGGCTAGCAATTGCTCAGTCTCAGCTTGGAAATGTGATCCATTATCACTAATGATCTCATGTGGGCAACCGTATCGACAGATGATGTTGTTCTGTATGAACTTTGCCACGTTTTTGGCCGTGAGACTAGTGTAGGAAGCCGCTTCTACCCATTTGGTGAAATAGTCGATTGCCACTAGGATGAAACAATGACCTCCTGTTCCGGCTGGGGTTATCTTCCCGATTATATCAATTCCCCAGGCATAAAATGGCCAAGGAGATGTCATCGTATAGAGCAATGAAGGAGGGACATGTTGTACATTCCCGAAGATATGGCAGTTGTGACAATGCCTTACATATTTGATGCAATCGGATTCCATTGTGGTCCAATAGTACCCCAAACGCGTGATTTTCTTTGCCATCATGGGCCCACTCATGTGAGGACCGCATTCTCCATCGTGAACTTCTTCCATCACTTTCCGTGCTTGTGAATGATCAAGGCAACGTAGGATTACACCAAGAGGTGTTCTTTTGTATAGTTCTCCTTGCATGAGAACGTATTGGGAAGCCAGTAGGCGTATAGCACGTTGTCCCCTTTTGTCCATATCGGGTGGATAGGTACCGTTGAGCTTGAAATCTAGGATTGCTTGGAACCAGGGTTCCTGTGTGATTTCCTCTTCATCTGTGATTTGATGGACATAAGCCGGCTCTGACCGTCGTTCGATACATAAAGGCATTTCCACCATGTCATCTGGCATATTAATCAAGGATGCAAGTTTTGCAAGAGCATCTGCAAATTGATTTTCTTCCCGAGGTAGGTGTAGATATGTGACGTGATCAAAGAATTGGGCAACTTGGTCTATTCTGGCTTGATAAGGTGTTAAGCTTTCGCTTCGGATTTTCCAAGATCCCGTAACTTGATTGATGATTAGGGATGAATCCCCATGTACTCGGAGGTTTTTAATGCCTAAGCTCACTGCCGCTTGTAGTCCAATGAGACAAGCTTCGTATTCTGCAGCATTGTTTGTCACCTCGAAGTCGAGTTTAACAGAGATTGGTGTATGCTCACCTTCAGGAGAAATGAGCAACACTCCTATTCCGAATCCTCTTAAGTTTGATGCTCCATCAAAGTAAAGATCCCAGGAGTCTACATCGGTTTGGAGTATGTCCTCGTATGGAAAAGACCAAGTGTCTATTGTTTGTGCATCATTGATGGGATTTTCTGCGAAGAATTCGGCAACGGCGCGCCCTTTTATAACTTTCAGCAGCACGTATTTGAGGTCGAACTCTGAGAGCATCAAAGTCCATCTCGCTAGACGTCCGTTGAGGACGGGTTTCTCGAAGAGGTATTTGACTGGATCTATTCTGGAGTATATTTTTACGGAGTAGCTAAGCATGTAATGACGTAGCTTCTTCGTTGCCCACACAAGAGCGAGGCATGTCTTTTCGAGTTGTGAGTATTTGCACTCGTACTCCAAGAACTTCTTACTAAGGTAGTAGATAGCCCTTTCTTCTTTTCCTACGGTTTGAGCTAGCATGGCACCCATGGCTGTTTCGGTTACTATGAGATACAGACCAAGAGGTTGATCTCATTGAGGTGGCATGAGCACTGGTGGCTTAGCCAATATCTCCTTGATTCGGTCAAATGCCTTCTGACAGACATCATCCCACATGGTGTGATCCATTTTCTTGAGCTTCTTGAAGATAGGTTCACAAATCATAGTAAGTTTCGATATGAATCGACTTATGTATTGTACTTTACCCAGGAATCCTCTGACTTCTTTTTCTGTTTGAGGTTGTGGCATTTCGATCAAGGCTTTGATTTTGGAAGGGTCTATTTCTATACCTTGTTGGCTAACAACATATCCCAGGAGTTTGCCAGATGTTACTCCGAATGCGCACTTCTGAGGATTGAGTCTCATGTTGTACTTTCGTAGCCTTGTGAAAAATTTGCGAAGGTTCGTAATATGCCCTTCTCTATCCTTGGATTTGACAATCATGTCGTCTACGTATACCTCAATTTCTTTGTGCATCATGTCGTGTAAGAGTGTAGTTGCGGTGCGTTGATATGTAGCTCCGGCGTTGATTAACCCAAACGGCATAACCGTATAGCAATAGGTTCCCCATTGAGTGACAAAGGCGGTCTTATGTATGTCTTCTATGGCCATCTTGATTTGGTTATAACCCGCATACCCATCCATGAAGGATAGTAACGCGTGGTCTGCGGTATTGTCCACCAATATGTCGTTATGTGGTAGAGGAAAGTCATCTTTAGGACTTGCTTTGTTTAAGTCCCTAAAATCAACACAAACACGGATTCTCCCATCCTTTTTGGGTACAGGTACTATGTTAGCTACCCAGTCAGAATACTCGGAAACTTTGATGAACCCGGCTTTGAATTGCTTATCGACTTCTTCCTTAATCTTGAGAGCCCATTCTGTTCTCATTCGACGAAGCTTCTGTTTCACAGGCTTGAAACCTGGCTTAATTGGGATTCTATGTTCGGCGATATCCTTGTCGATCCCTGGTATGTCTTTGTAGGACCAAGCGAAGACGTCTTTGAACTCGTTTAGGAGGTTTATTAAATCGGCCATTTCGGTAGAGCTCAAGGTAGTCCCTATCCTAAGTTCTTGGGGTTCTAGTTCGGTTCCTACATTGATGGGTTCAATGTTCTCTATTACTGGTCCTCCTTCCCCTTCCTATAGTATTTCTTTGGCTACGTAGGGAGGTATCTCAATTGAGTCTGGGTCTTGGTCATCCTCAGTATCATCGTAAACAGAATTGCACTCAAGATAACACAAAGAGTAAGCAGAACCTGATTTATTCATATTAAAGTTTGAGAAAAGTTGAAACAAAGAAGCCATCTGATCTGTGGTCAGTGGCGGTAAAGGGACAGTTGTTGGGACATTTCCCGAACTACTGTTACTATTTGGGGCTAAGCTAGGAGAAACAAAGGGAATGGGGATGACGACAGGAGGAGACTCTTTAGCGACTTCTCTAGACTCCGACTCTGACTCTGACTCGAATTCATCATCTTCTGGTTCTCCTTTGAACATCTTTCCTTCTCCAGTGGTGAGCTTGAAGAGTCTTCCTTGATTGTTGGTCCACTTGATTGATTTTCTCCATCCTTTCTGCTGATTCGCGCTTGTTTTTGTGATTAACGCGGTAGGGTTGAAATGATCGTCTTGAAGTATCATGGTAATAATCTCATCCTACGCGGCTCTAACAAATCGATCTTCTCCAAATAGTAGACTAACAGCTTGTTCGTCTAAGGTGCTTGACGAGCTTTGACGGTAGGAACCGTTTCTGGAGGAATGAAGTAACAATCGTGAAAGATCTCGATTCCGGCTAGCTTCCTTTCGAGATAGTGCCAAGGTTCGGGAAATCTGTGAAAGAGTTCTAGACTTCCTTCCTTAACGAAGTATCCATTTAGGGTAGGGAGATAGGGTCGCATTTGGACTCCTACGTACGTACGGTTTTGAACTTGGGCAAGCATCTCGATAACTTCCTCTTTAGTGGGTTTGTACCCTAGTCCAAGCGGTATTCTTTTTTAGTTGCCTTCCTTGTAGGGTGCGAAGGTGTTTCTTCGGATAGGGTTCAAAGGCATTCCAGAGAAGTATCCCTGGGATTTGAGTATGTGGTTGACCACCAAGTTGGAGTAGGGATCGTAGTATAAGGGTGTCAATTCACTTTCTATGACGCTTATGCTTTGGAAGCCCCCAAGCTCATATACTGGATCCGCAAGGACTTGATTGTTTGACTTCTTTTCGATTATTGCCTTGATGGGTGACGAAGCGATCGTCACCACTTTGCCATTTAGTGGGATCTTGATTCCTTTGATGAAGGGTGGATGTCACCGCTTTGGAAGCGTGAATTCAAGGTCTTCCTAGAAGTATGTTGAAGGAAGCTTCAATGTCCACTATTTGGAAGTTAACCTTTCGTTCAATTGATCTTGTGGCTATGGTTAGGTTAACGAGTCCTACTACCTTTCGTCGTGTACCATCATATGCGCGAACACCTTGATTGGTAGGGGTCCAATCCGACTCTTTCATGCCTAGTTTGTATGCCGTTTTGAGGGGTATGACGTTGACTGCGGAACCATCATCTACCAAGGTCATTGGCACATTCTTCTTTAGACAAATGACGGTGATGTAAAGAGCCAAGTTGTGACTAGCGCCAAAGGGCGGCAAATCTTCGTCTGAGAAAGTAATAGGCACACCCTCCTCTAAACAGAGCAACATTTTACTTTTGTTTGGGCCATGGCGGTCAGTGCTCCTAAGATCATAGAAGCAATGCTGCAGAAAAAGAAATTACTTAGCTTCGGTGATTCTTGGAAGACCAAGTTGACTACGTCGTCGGGTGTGGAGTTATGTGCTACACTTAGTTTGGCCAAAGCTTGCAGCAAAGCTTGGCGATGTGGGAATGAGCTTGCTACTAGTTGCCAGACTGAAAGATCAACCTTTGTCTTCTGTAATTGCTTTAGCAAATGATCAGGGGAGTCATCTTCGTTATCATTTGGTGTGACAACGTTGGTTGGACCGTTTTGAGTAGTACTTTGATATGGACGCCCCAAACGAGTTAGGTGATCCACATCTTGGTCTTCACCATTTTGGACTATTTCTTTGACTAGGGAGTTTTCAATGAGATACTCGTCTTCGTCATCATCGTCCCATACTCCATTGATTGTAGCTAGTTCCCTCATTCTCATGATTTCGTCTTCTAGTTGTGTGATTTGGTCTACTAGTTTGTCAACTACGGCGACTATTTCATGCATAGTGGCATTTTGAGAAAAGACTAGTGGGGTATGTTCTTTGGGTGCCGCATTGGGGTCATGTAAAGTTGTCACCACATTTTCTAATTCCCAAACTTTCCTATCCACACTCCTTGCCCATGTGATGAAGTCGGCAATGGTAGGGGAGATGGTAGAGTAGAACCCTTCATTCTCGATCGCGTAGATTTCATTTTCAATTGGAGAAATGAGGTGTGAACAATCTAAGGTAGATTCTTCACTTGTGATCACTAGAATCCCAAGAGGGTTCTGAGTGTTGTTGGGTTTACCTCCCGGCGGTATTGGTAGTCGACCATCCTCAATCATGTCTTGAAGCACATTTTTCAATTTGTAGCATTTTTCTGTGTCGTGTCCCTTACCCCTATGGTATTCACAGTACGAGTTCTCGTCCCAGAACTTGGACTTGTTTTTAGGTTCGGGAGTAGGTCCTATAGGTTGGAGTTTGCCTTGCTTCATTAACCTCTTTAGAGCATTGGAGTAAGTGTCCCCAAGATTTGTGAATTTCCTTGGTGGGGTACTCTTCTTGTATGGCTCGAGAAGGTTAACTTCATCGGTCTTGCTAGTGGAGCCGTAAGAACGACTTGTTGAGCCTTTATATCCTCGACCTACCGTTTTGGACAAGAGCCCTTTACGGATGTCATCTTCAATCCTTGTTCCTAGTACGGTTAAGTCCTTGAAAGTTTTGATGTTTTGGTACCTCAAATGATTGGCATAGATGGGTTTGAGATTATCGACGAACTTCTCCACAAGGGTAGCCTCATTCGGGCGTTCAACTAGTTGGGTACTAGTCTTCCTCCACCTACTTAGGAAGTCGGTGAATCCTTCTTTGTCATTTTGGGTAAGAACCTCTAAAGTGCGCATGTTGACTTGGATCTCGGCATTATCCACATATTGCTTAGAAAACTCGATTGCGGCATCTTCCCAAGTGGCGATCTTCTTGTGTTCTAAAGAGTAGAACCATTGCTTTGGGATGGTGTCAAGAGATGAAGGAAAGATCCTTAAGAACATCTCGGGTTTGATGCCTTTGATAGACATGTAATCCTTGAAGGCACGGATGTGGTTTAAAGGGTTCTCATGCCCCTTGAATTTAGGGATATCCGTCATGTTGAAGTTGGTTGGGAATTTGGAATTGACGGCCTCATATTTGCGATTATTCTCCCTATAAATGTCATCCCCTTTAAGGTACATCAATTGCTCCTCTAAGTATTGGAGCCTTTTCTCAGCCGCAGTCACACCCATGGGAGAGCTTTCTTCCCTGAAGTCATTCACGAAGTCATCAACAATTTCACTTTCCCGAGGGGGAATCCTTGTTTCTACTGTTGGGAAATGTGTCCTCAACAATAGTGCGATCACATGATTTAAATATCATAATTAAATCTCAAATTAAGAATACGTGAGGGATGATTCTTTATACAGTCGACTGACCGTCATTAATCGGTAATGATTGGCTAACTAGAGTTTGACATTACTGTCGTGTGACGGTGGTGGTCAGTTGATCCCTTTAGGTCACACCTATAGGATGAAGCCCAAATAGCTATTTAATTAATTGTATGCGATACAGATTAATTAATTCCTTAATTATGGGAGTGCAATTTTGCGTCTTATTTTAATGTGATTAAATAAAGATTAAATTTAGTAATTAAGTGTTATATTACTAAAT
Organism: Silene latifolia; assembly: GCF_048544455.1. NCBI lineage: Eukaryota > Viridiplantae > Streptophyta > Magnoliopsida > Caryophyllales > Caryophyllaceae > Silene > Silene latifolia. The sequence continues at coordinate 83,551,831 of NC_133531.1, read as the reverse complement.
TAGTTGAGGTATAAATATAAGTTTTGAGGTAGAGGTAATTAGTTATTTAAAGTTACAAGAAGTTGTAATTTTAACTAACTGGCAATTATGGGACCCATTATATGATGATATAATGGTAGTATACTACTCAAAAAGTGGAGTGTATATTATATTATTAGTTGTAATATTTAAGTGTTAAATAATTACATTAATAATTAAATATGTAAGATTGTTAAATATAAGACTTATAAGCATTTGTGGGACAAATGACAAAAGGCAAAAATGGTCCATAAAAGACCAATATTTCGGCCAAATAAGAGATGAGCAAAGATGCTCTTTTGTCTTATCTTTATGTTGGTTATTGTGTGAAAATGACATATCATACTAGCTCTAATCATGCCTACATCTTACACACCCTACCTACACTTAACAAACAAGTAAAAACAAATGACAAAAGATTCCTCTTTTGTCATAAGGCCACCGGTTTTTGGCATGTTAAAAGGGGCATTTGGTTGCTCATTTTACACTACTTGGTTGTTGCTTGTTTTTACATGTTTTTCTCTATATTCCTCACATGCAAATTGATAAAAACCTCTCATCAAATACTAATACATAAAATCTATTACTAGAAGTAGTAATATAAGAATATTAGTATTATTAAGGTATTGTTTCTACTATATATCTAGTTAATATTAGTAGAGATTTTTGGGATTCATCTTGGGTGCAATTTATTGGAGTGGCTTCTAAACTTGGAGTCTTAGGAGGATCATCCATCATTATAAGCTCAAGAACAAGTGAAGGAAGGTGACCTTACTTGTGCCCAAATTTTCGAACCATTATACAATGTAAGGAACATTGTTTTTCTCATGAATCTTTCATTTTGTTATGCATGCACTAGATCTAAAGAACAAATAATTAACAAGTTAATTAGTTCACTATTAGAGGAGTCTAATAATAGGTATATGAACCTAACAAGTGGTATCAGAGCATAAGGATGTTGCATGCATAATCGGTTATTGTTTTTCCGAGTTAAAAGGTTAACATATAAAACTTAAAAATTTGTGATTTATTAGTATAAGTCACGAAATCACCATGCATGTTATATATTCTGGTCCTAAAATGTTTTTAGGTCATTTTTATGATTCATGGAAATTTATTGCTCATTTTAAGGATTTTGGTCATTTTATTACATTTTTATGACTAAAATGGGAATTAAAATGCTAAAAATAGTTAAATTTCGTTTCTGACCTTGAAAAATTTATATGACCTCACATGCATATTTTACAAGTTGTGTGTAAAAGGACGAGTTAATTTGATTAATTTTGCATGATTTATGATTTTTATGAGATAAAAATGGATTAAAAGAGGTAAAATGGTTAAAATTAGTTAAATTTCGAATTAAGCCATGATCTTTTAATATGATGTCACATGCAAGATTTACAGAGAGTATGTAAATTTCTAGATTTAAATATCTTCTTTAGCATGATTTATGAATTTTTGAGTAAAAATGGCATAAATAGTGACTATTTTAGCAAAAATTAGCTAAAACGTATTGCATGGCTTGAGAAAATTATTTTAAGTTGCATAAATATCCCACTTATCAGATCTAAAGTTGTAAAAATTATTGGTTTAATTTTCGTATACTTTATACATTTTATGAGATAAAAACGATAAAAATGCAACTATATTTTCTCAAAATTGATTCGAAAATTTTAACCATGTTTTTGACATTATGAGGGTCATGGAATTATTCCAGAATGTTCAAAAATTTAAAATTCAAATTTTGAAACTTTTATGTATTAATTTGGATTTATTTCATATAAATTATGATTTTAAGGTAAAAAATGAGCATAAAATTAAATCAAGTTGAATTATTGTCAAAAATTTAGTGTTGACTGATTTTTGAGTCCTAAAATGTGTTAGGATAATTAACTTGAGCTTAGATGTGATTTAAGTGTTAATTAGTGATTTTAAAAGGTTATTATCACGCATTTCCATGAAACCGGGTTATATGTACGACATAAGTTAAATAGGGCGATTTGGCACATGATTTTGCATGATAGGTACATATTATAATGCTGCATATTTCAATTGTTGAATGTCTTTTATTTATATAATTTTGAATTATGTAATTTTATCTTAGTATGGCCTTAGATTTAATCGATATTACCCGTAATGAAAGGGAATATTGATTCGGTTGTAATTTAATGTGATCTCGTATCACTTTTATTTTTATTTTTATTTCATTAGTTTTCATTTTACAAATGTATAATAGGAATAGCTTTGTATTTTTATTATTATTTGTAATTATGGAGCATCTTCAAGACGGTGCCATTCTAAAGGTGATCCGACAAAGACGGTGTCTTGAAGGCGTGCAATTGAAGATTCAAGGGACCAAAGGAGTTGGTTTCCGAATATGTAATAGATTATTTGATTTTCTATTTTTAGGAAGGCCATACTAGGAATTTTATTTATTGCTTTGCATTTCTTTTAATATGTTGCATGCATTGCCAAATCGCCATAACAACACATGCATATCATATCGAGTTATCGACCGTGTCAATTATAATTATCGTAGTTCACCGCTTTAGTTCACTTAAAACGTGATAGATAATAAATTGACAAGACCTCTCACATATAATAATTGAGATAAAGCCTTACCAAATAGTAGAAACTCATGAAGTACCAATTTCGCAAGGAGTTAATCCGCTTCACCGTAATACAAACCTTGTTACGTTGGCGAAGTGGGGTAGTAAAATGTTATTACATCGAAATTTGGATTGAGCTCAACGGAAGTATTGTTGACCGTAGTCGCATGTGTTCCGGGCTAAAGATGAGAATTAGAGTAATTTTTATCGACCGAGAGTTCTAAAAGTAGAATTGATTAAAAGGTTAATCTACCGAGTTATATTAATAAGGGATGAATCGGCTCACCGTGCCCAAGTTAATATGAATTTGGATCTCGGAATCATTTATGTAGTTGGGTGGAGGTCACTATATAAATGCAATACTTGTAGTTATGTTAACAAGTATTATTAAAACGATAGATGATAATTAAATTCCTTCATTTCCTATTTTGTAGTCAAAATTTGTTTTAATCAACCGCAATGGCAACTCCAAACGCGTCCGCATCCACTAGTTCCACCCCGCTTTCCAATGTGTCATGGCTCCGATCCTTCATGGATCGATGTAAGTTAGAAAAGAATGGGTCCAATTTCGCCGATTGGGATGCACAACTTCGCTTGGCCGCGCAAGGTGACGACAAGCTTCGTTACCTTACCGAGGCATCTCCCACCGAACCACCTAATACTAGGTCCGCCGCTAGGCAATCCTATGAGGATTACCAAAAGGAGTCGGCTGCAATGAAAAATGTATTGATCTTTGCTATGGAGGCCGAACTCCAAAGAAGTGCTATAAAGATTAGCACCGCTCATGAGATCTACATGAAGCTTGTGAACATGTTTTCACGAGCTCCTAGGGTCATTCAATATGAGGCGGCTTCCGCATTCTTTGATCTTAACATCAAAGAGGGCCAAAAGGTGAGTCCACATGTGCTCAAGTTGATAGAGCATGTTGAGACCTTGAAATCACATAAGGTGGAAATTCCCGATGAACTCGTGATTGATCGAATTCTTCATTCCCTAAGCAAAAATCAAAGCATATGTTCAATTCCGGGTGAATTTTAATATGCAAGATAAGAAGGTTTCCCTTGATGAGTTGCACAAAATGCTTGTGCAAGCCGAAAGGGACATGGGGCTAAGTGTTAGCACCACCAAAGATGTGCTCAATGTTAATCAAAAGAGCAAAGGAACTTTCAAGAAAAGCGGGAAAAAGGGAAAGAAGCGAACTCCCAACAGGAACTCAGCTAAGACTTATGAAGCAAGCACCTCCAAGCCCAAGTACAGCCCCCCTCCGGGGACAAGTGCCACTATTGTTGTGGAGTTGGGCATTGGAAGAGAAACTGCTCCAAGTATCTTGGCGACATCAAAGTGGAAAGGTTACTCCAAGAGGGTATATAAATATCCCTATCTTTTATGTTTCAATCTCAATTAGTATGTGATACAAGTTGTGATGATTACCCTTTTTATTGTAAATAGGGCCCCTCCTAGCAAGGACAAAGGCAAGGAGAAGCAAGTCTAGAGGATCACGAGGGAAGCTAGAGTAGCCGACCATGGTGATGGATCAATAGAAGCTTGGCTTTTTAATTTGCTTTGTCTTTAATTTTATGATGAATTTCATGTTTTTAGAACTATTTTGATTTCCTTGTGTGACTTGGAAATTGGTTTGTATCCTTTAAACACGGGTTGTATTTTGGATATTGGTGACTTGGTTTTCAACCCAAATCACTTGTTTTATTATGTTGTTTGTTCTAAAATCATCATCATAAATTACTTGCGTAGAGAAACATTAGATAAACAACTCAAATTGATCAAGTAGACGATTATGATGATGGGATCATTATATGTCCATAAGCTATGAATCTGATTCTCCTTATGTCTTTGTTACTTAAAGTAACAACTTATTTATATAAGATCAACTCTAAGAGTTGTAATGAGTTTTTTGAATTCATCGAGTAGGGAATTCTCGATACCAAATGGACATATTATTCTAATTGGATGGTCAACCATAAGATACCTAGAATAGAGAGTCTATTAAACCATATGACATGAATCAGACTACCATATTCCATAGCTGCCATGTAAGGATGGCCTCTTGAAAGTTAATATATAGTCTTTGAAAACTCCTAATACTCCGTTAAATATATCTTTGTGACTCACAAAGCTATCTCTCAAGAAATTAGGTGTATTTCTGAGAGATAGAGTGGGAGAAGATTGTATCGTCACAAACATCTCTTATAGTTGAAATGTTACTTTGTGAAAGTAATTGAATTATAGAGTGGGAGTTGGTATTGAACTATTATCTATGAAGATAGTATAAGAGCATAGTTCAGTGGGAGTTTATCGCACATGTCTTATTGTTATAATATTACTTTGTGAAAGTGATAGTATCATGACCTTGTTACATTTGAGCCGAAGCATTACAATCCGAAAGTTGTTGCTCATGAGTAGATTTACTTTAAAGTGAGGGTCTCTTTAAAGGGAAATAGAGCTTTAGAGTACACAAATGCATAAGATTTACATAAAGATGTTGATCAAGATAAATTGTGTTAGGGATTGCCACATTTCATTAAATGAAGAATGGCAAATAAAATTTCGCTTTTCTAAAATGTGAATTTAGAGAAGGATGTGTTTAAAAACACAAAACCTTAGATGAAGATCTAAGAATCCTGACATATTATGGGTAGCTATCTTAAGTGATCACAAGATGGTCTTAAGCTAGCATTAAAGGATTATATTTTTCGTTCATGTGATTATTGTGAATTGTTTCATTCACATGATTGAAGAATCATGATATACATGAAGTTAAGTGGGAGCTAGAATAGTTTCTCCATGTCATATATGTTGATAACATATTACTTATTGAGAATAATATACCAATGATCTCTTCTGGTAAGAGTAATTGGGAGACATGGAAAGGGATGCAAAGTATTCTAGATTTTGAATCTATGTGAGAGAAAATTGGCATAGAGTTGAGAGTCTTATGAAGATAAGTTCTTTCGTATCTGTTTAACGTCAACAAAGTTGAATGGCTTATTCATGATGATGAAAGTGGAATTACTATGATGAAATCATAGTCGTTCACTGAACCCATTAAGTTGTTGATTACATGAAATCGATTACTAATGTTTCCGCCATTAGAACGATTATGTATGCCAACACACGCACCTGCTGTGATGTACCATATGCTAGGTGCATGATAAGTCAATAATAAGTTAATTCATAAGATGGGCTTGTGAAAGCCTTAAAGTACAATTGATAACTTGTACACATGTTTGGATGATAAACTAAGTTAAAGTGTTGAAGGGTTGCACCAACTTTAGTTTCCAAGCTTAAAAGGATTTGATGAAATCCTAAGTAAATGTTATTGACAAAGGAGTAAGAAACTAAGAAATGTGTTTTAGTTTCGCGCATTGCAAATTCTACAAAAGGAATCTAAGTTAGTTGTGATAAAATGGTCAACGTAAGGATTAAGGGTGAATCCCTCTACAAATGACTTTATCACATGTTATGCGATAACAAAGGGGAGCGTCTTTCAAGTTAAAGAGCCCAAGTCTAGTATGAAGTCTAGACATATACTTGGAGAAATTCATGTCATTAAGAGATGACATTGAATGGAAGGAAATAGCAATTAATTAAATTGGAATATATGGATATCGGGTATATCCACTTGCCAAGCTTGTATTGCATTTTAACTAGTGTTTTTATAACACTAGAGATTATAGAATATGAAGTAGTAATAGTGTATTGACTATTCATATGTGATAATCACATTTATCGTTGAGTTTTTAATTAAACTCACCCGCTACTTGTCGTATCCGAATGGGTTGTAGAGACAAATTGAACCCCATTAAAGTGAACTGGATTGACATGGTATTCGCCCCTAGTTACTTATATGAGGTGACGTCTCGAAGTGACTAGAGTGTGATGCGATTGATGGCAAGTTCAAGTGCCATAGGTCATATGGGATGACTAGTCGATCACATAGGCGGATCAGATGGGACAATCATTTCGGGGCAAAGGACCGCTTATAGAGTTCTGGTAATTCATATAGCCTGGTCGTGGCAAGAGCTACTATAGTATTCTTATGAGTCAATTCTTTTGACTAGAGACTATTCGCCCAAGTTGGCACAACTTCTGATTAGCTTTGATTTATACTCTACGATTTCTTAAACGAGGTCAAACTGGGTATATTTTGGGTTATGATGGATCGTGTGGGTGAACGAAGGGAATAGGGCGATAGGAATTGTCCACCCCTTGTCGGGTTGTTTGAAATCTCAAGGCCACTCGAGGAGTAGTTAACTCGAAATGCGTGGCCACGCTCGGAAGGTATCTATGATAGATAATTCCGGTCGAGACGCTTAATCTCCGGATCGAAAAACCACTCAAGATATGATCAAATGTAAATACGACCGCAAGACACCTTGCATTGAGTGGGAGATAGTAATAGGACAAGAGAATTGGTGACGCACACTTGTCGAGGACAAGTGGGAGATTGTCTGGAAATGTGTCCTCAACAATAGTGCGATCACATGATTTAAATATCATAATTAAATCTCAAATTAAGAATACGTGAGGGATGATTCTTTATACAAATGATCGACCGTCATTAATCGGTAATGATTGGCTAACTAGAGTTTGACATTACTGTCGTGTGACGGTGGTGGTCGGTTGATCCCTTTAGGTCACACCTATAGGATGAAGCCCAAATAGCTATTTAATTAATTGTATGCGTCTGATTAATTAATTCCTTAATTATGGGAGTGCAATTTTGCGTCTTATTTTAATGTGATTAAATAAAGATTAAATTTAGTAATTAAGTGTTATATTACTAAATTAGTTGAGGTATAAATATAAGTTTTGAGGTAGAGGTAATTAGTTAGTTAAAGGTACAAGAAGTTGTAATTTTAACTAATCGGCAATTATGGGACCCATTATATGATGATATAATGGTAGTATACTACTCAAAAAGTGGAGTGTATATTATATTATTAGTTGTAATATTTAAGTGTTAAATAATTACATTAATAATTAAATATGTAAGATTGTTAAATATAAGACTTATAAGCATTTGTGGGACAAATGACAAAAGGCAAAAATGGTCCATAAAAGACCAATATTTCGCTAAATAAGAGATGAGCAAAGATGCTCTTTTGTCTTATCTTTATGTTGGTTATTGTGTGAAAATGACATATCATACTAGCTCTAATCATGCCTACATCTTACACACCCTACCTACACTTAACAAACAAGTAAAAACAAATGACAAAAGATTCCTCTTTTGTCATAAGGCCACCGGTTTTTGGCATGTTAAAAGGGGCATTTGGTTGCTCATTTTACACTACTTGGTTGTTGCTTGTTTTTACATGTTTTTCTCTATATTCCTCACATGCAAATTGATAAAAACCTCTCATCAAATACTAATACATAAAATCTATTACTAGAAGTAGTAATATAAGAATATTAGTATTATTAAGGTATTGTTTCTACTATATATCTAGTTAATATTAGTAGAGATTTTTGGGATTCATCTTGGGTGCAATTTATTGGAGTGGCTTCTAAACTTGGAGTCTTAGGAGGATCATCCATCATTATAAGCTCAAGAACAAGTGAAGGAAGGTGACCTTACTTGTGCCCAAATTTTCGAACCATTATACAATGTAAGGAACATTGTTTTTCTCATGAATCTTTCATTTTGTTATGCATGCACTAGATCTAAAGAACAAATAATTAACAAGTTAATTAGTTCACTATTAGAGGAGTCTAATAATAGGTATATGAACCTAACATCTACGGCGTAGATTCGGCCTTCGATGGTGTCAAGACGATCATACACTTGGTCTTGGGTAATTTAAATTTGAGCTAGTGCGGCTAGGATTCGATCATTACCATCTTGAAGTTGATTGAAGTTCGCGTCACTTGTTTCAGGCATCTTGGAAACTGGATAAGAGATCGACGACGAATCAAAACACGATCGGCCGTCCTAACACACTTACTAAAAGAAGAAATGTTTTGACTTGTGAAGTGGGTGTGTGCCACTTGTGTCGAGTGAGTTTTGAAGAAAAGACAAAGGTTTGAAAATATGTATCCTAGTCAACTATAGTGTAGTTGTAGGAGTGGACTCGAAGTGAGGTTTTGAAATGGGCTTGGACCCGAATTTTGACTCGACAAACGGACAGAGTTTCGACTCGGTTTTGCGCTAATCAATGGCCTTTTTGAAATTTTCATTTAAAAGGGATTTTGATTTTTACAAAAATCGTCATGGTTTTGTTTAAAAATGGTGATCACGTAAGGTACAAACATTTATACAAGCATTATAACGGGATGCTGAGTGCATTTAAAAGGGTTTTGGTTTAAAGGGTGGGTTGCCATACCGAACAATCAAACCCGAAGTCTGTGGAGAGGCTCGTACCGAACAAGAGTAAGGCCGATTCCTAGTCCATTTCCTCAAGTAGTGAAGGTCTTTGATACAAACAAGAGTAAGCATCATGGTATGCATGACGTCAATCGCTATCCATCCTTAGGCCCAAATAAGAATTAGGACCGTTTAGACGGGACGATTAGTCGAATGGGTTGGGTTGGGCCTAGGAAGGCGGAATGAAACGATCTAGGAAGACCGAGTTATGAAAATCGACAATTGTCTTGTACAAACTATTGGTGCATGACATTGAACTTAGACTCGAGTGTCGACTTTGGCATAGTGATGCTTAGACAGACGACTTCTGACTCAGTTTGGAGGTTTGTTGCTGGCGTGACGCCGTTGGACAAGACATGTACACAAACTTGACCTTTGACCCGTAATGTAGGGGAAAGATGGGTTTAATACCCGAGAGGTTTTGACTCTGCTAACGCCATTGAAAATGTCTCGACAATTAGGCGACACGACCTAGACCACAAGGTAGGTGCTAACTTCGGTGGAGAGTCGACGTTATCTAGATGACCTGACTTGAAATCGACTGGACTCTATGTTGGGAAATGTGTCCTCAACAATAGTGCGCTCACATGATTTAAATATCATTATTAAATCTCATTTTAAGAATACATATGGGATGTAATATTTTACAGTCAACTGGTCCACACATATCGGTAATGATTGGCTGACTAGAGTTTGACATTACTGTCGTGCGACGGTGGTGATCAGTTGATCCCCTTAGGTCATACCTATAGGGAAATACTCTTAATTGATTATTTAATTTATCGTATACCGATACGAGTTAATTAAATCACTTAAAATTGACGGATGATTTTGTGAGTAAAATTTACGTATCTTATTGCAAATATGATTAAATAAGACACGGTCTAAGTAATCGAATTATTTTATTACTTGGATGAAATTATTGTTTACAGAAACAATTGAAACGGAATGAATAAATTATTATAAATACAGAATGTTGTAGTTTATAATTTGGAAACATTTTGGTACGAGTAATTACGAATTACTAGTCGATTTTGTAAATGACATATTTTATGAGTATGTTGATTTTTAATATGATAAAAATACATTGCATTGTAACATGTCATGTAACATGTTACATGTGACAAATTTGACAAATGACAAAATAAAATGGATTCTCCATTTTATACCTAAAACCGAAAATATGGGTGAGTGTATAGTTTATATTGTGTCATTTTTTTTTAAATGGAAACACAATCATAACACTAGGTAGTAGGCTTGCATGCCTAGTCTCTTGTGAAGAGCAAAAATGAAAGCTATTGGGCAACCTACCCAAAGCCATTTTTCGGCCAAAATGAAAAGAAAAGAGAGGGTTTTCTTTTTCCAATTAATTAATTCATACAACAATATAATTTTCTAGTGTGAGAAAATTAATATACTCTCTACATATTGTGAAATCTAGAGAAATAAAATCTCACAAAAACACCACCTCTTGACCGAAATTTTCAAGAGCCAAAATACAATTTATTTTGTGTCAATTTTATTGTAAAACTAATATTATTACTAGATCTAAATAGTATTGGTTTATTAAGATGTATTCCTTGGGTATATGCTTTTGGGAGGGATTCTACACTTGAATCCTTGTTCTTCCATTTGGAGAGCTCAAGAACAAGTGAGTAGGTGAACTCACTTGTGCCCATAAATCCGAAAATCACAATGTAAGATGATGGTTTCTTCTTTATATTGTTTATTAGTTTGCATGCATAAAATCCATATTTAATTTTATGACAAATTAGTTTAAACATATATGAGTATGTTAGTATGTATATATATCTACATTTCCTTCACTCTAATCGACTCGAGGCTGAATCAGAAAGGTGGACTGAAATTTTCAAAAATAGAAATTTTCAAACAGATTCATTTGTCGTTTTATAGACGGCTTCCGAAGAGTAAGGATCTTTAGAAGGTCGACCATTTGAAAGGGTTGTCTAAGGTTTGTTTTCAAAAGACGACTTGAGTTGAAATTGCGGCGGCTCTGAAAACAATATGTTGTTTCCGAAGACGGTTTTTGAAATTCCGAATCACGGATTAGAAAATCGAGAATTGAAGAATTTGGAATCGTCATCACAATGGCCATGAAAACGGTTAAATTTGTTTTCAAATGGTTTGAAATTGGATTGAAAATTTGAAAACGGTTAAATTTGTTTTCAAAGATTTTAATTTTGAATTTGAAATTTGAAAACGGTTAAATTTGTTTTCAAAGATTTGATTTTGGATTGAAATTTGAAAATGGTTAAATTTGTTTTCAAATGATTTGATTTTGAATTGAAATTTGAAAACGGTTAAATTTGTTTTCAAATGGTTTGATTTTGAATTGAAATTTGAAAACGGTTAAATTTGTTTTCAAAGATTTGAAATTGGGTTTGAAATTTGAAAACGGTTAAATAAGTTTTTAAATGATTTGAAATTGGACTTTAAATTTGAAAACGGTTAAATTTGTTTTCAAAGATTTGATTTTAAATTGACATTTGAAAACGGTTAAATTTGTTTTCAAAGATTTGAAATTGGATTGAAACTTGAAAACGGTTAAATAAGTTTTCAAATGATTTGATTTTGAATTGAAATTTGAAAACGGTTAGATTTGTTTTCAAAGATTTGATTTTGAATTTGAAATTTGAAAACGGTTAAATTGGTTTTCAAAGATTTGATTTGAATTGGAATTTGAAAACGGTTAAATTCGTTTTCAAGATTTGAAATTGGAAATCGTGAGGATTGAGTTTGTCATTACGACGGGTTAGAAAACCGTTTAACTTTTAAAAGACGGTATGCAAATCGAAAAGTGTGAGAATTGAAATCGTTATTACGACGGCTTAGAATAGCCAAATTTGATTTAGAAAACGAGATTTGAAGTTTACAAAGTTGCACGGGTTAAAATCGTCATTACGACGGTTTGAAAAACGTTTTTGTTTGAAAACTGATTTCGAATTTTGAAAATTCGAGGGTAGAATTTGTCATTACGACGGCGTAAAAGGGCACTTTGAGAATGCAACGGTCGGCGAGAGACCGAGGTTTGAAATGGCCATTACGACGACGTAAAAGGGTGTTTTGAAATGGTTCGTGAAACCAAGGTTTGAAATCGTCATTACGAAGGTACAAAAAGGTGTGCAACGATCGGCGAAAGACCAAGTTTTGAATGGCCATTATAACGGCATAAAAAGGTGCTTTGAAACGGTTGTAAAAAACTGGTTTCAAAATGGTCATTACGACAGCATAAAAAGGTGTACAACGGTCGACGAAAGACCGAGGTTTGAAACGGTTATGAAAAACCGGGTTTGAAAATTGTCATTACGACGGCCTAACAAGGTGCTTTTGAAACGGTTATAAAAAATGGGTTTGAAAATCGTCATTACGACGGCCTAAAAAGGTGTGCAACGGTCGGCGAAAGACCGAGGTTTGAAATGGCCATTATAACGGCGCAAAAGGGTGTTTTTGAAAGTTTGAAATGACACGGAAGGACTTATGATCACATAATACATAAGCACTCACAGTTTCATTATATTATGCATAATGCTGACACGGGTTTTGGCTTAAAAGGGTGGGTTACACACCAAGCAATCAAACCCCGATTTGCGAGAGGGATACCAATCCAAACAAAATGTTTAAGGAGGGTGCCCTAGCCTCGTGCTAGAAGGTGATGAAAGCTCTTTGACAAAACATAAATGTGTAACGTCAACGGTATGCTTGACTCAATCGGGATTCGAAACGCGGGGATGAGAAAACTCACGCCGACGAGACGAGCCAATTGGTCGATAAAGGTTAGGTTGTGGGCCCGGACAAGGAACTCGACTTATGACCGTAATATCAATTAATGCACTTTAACCACGACCTCGTTCGAGTTTCACCTCTAAGGATCACAAAGACACAAGTGTCCTAGTTTTCCCCAGCGGAGTCGCTAATCTGTGGACGTGGGCCACAGGCCGGTCTGTGGACTTAGGCCACAAGCCGATCTGCGGTCACGGGCCACCTGCACGCCAAGCCAATCTGTGGACATGCAGCGGTCTAGAAAGCCACGCTCGGCGGCGTAAAAATTCGACCGGATCGCTTTAGATCAGTCGGTTTCGTCTCGGTAAGGGTCTCAAAACGATTAGATATGTTCGGAGTCGCCACCAAGCATTTATGGGATGCCTGGAACCCGTTCGAATCCACTTTATACCTAGGTCAATCAAGGCAAAAAGCGGTGTTTGACATAGGTACTAAAGATAAGGACTCGTCCCCCTTTTAGCATTCTATGCCTAAAATGACTCTCGTGCGCCCTGGATAAGGCCATCCACTATCCAAAGGTTCTGAGTAAGGGGTGAGGGTACGTATTGGGAAGCCCTATAATCGGACACCCAATCCCGCCCGCGTTAGCGGCCTCTACTGATCGATCGTGGTTGTTTAAGTGCAAAAGTTGATAAAACAGTAAATGCATGAATGCACATCCAAAAGTTTAACCTAACATGTGAGAGCTTTCTATGTCGGTTGATTTAATCCAAGTATCAAGTATAAGATGTCAAGTTGGATTTAGATTGATTTACATGTGAAAACGGAAATTAAACTTCCATTTACCAAATTCGGATTATGATGCCTAACACGATCCATTTATTTGAAAAAGGGTGTTTAAAAGACAAAGTATAAAAAACGTAAACTTATCAATCTGATCCGTCACGTATTCGGATAAACCGTAATCGGGATCGTCCTAGACAAGTACCAAAATGGGACGAATAAAGATTTCAGCAAAATTTGTTAAGGCGCGAGCCTATTGGCGAGATAAAGGGCTCTCGCCTGGTTTTGAAAGATGGAAACAAAGTGGCGCATTAAGAGCCATGAGCCGACCTAAGGGGGCGTCTCCTGGTTCTTGAAAAGGTTATTTAAAACCGTATTTATGATGAAAGATTTGCAAATGTTGTTTGCATGACTCGGAATAATTACTATTGTGTTAGTAACATTCGTTGTCGGATTTGCATGTTTGAAAAGTATAATAAAATGGTAAAAGGAAAATGTTTGATTTGAACTAATTTTGTTAAGTTCAATTATTTGTAATTAGTCAAGTTTGTCATCGTACTCGGATTAAACCGACATGATATAAAGAACCAAGGATGATTATGAATTATGACTAATATGTTTGCAAATGTAAATAAATGAGAAAAATAGTAAATAAAAGAAAAGGGTGTTTAAAATACCCTTTAATTTGTAATTAACCATAATATCATCGAGTCACGGAATAAACCGTCATGGTATAAAGAACCAAGGATGATTTTTGTAATGGTCAAATTATGTTTATCATAAAAATGAATTAAAATGGTAAATAAAAGAAAAGAATTTCCTTTAAAATGTAATTAACCAATTAATATCACCGAGTCACGGATTAAACCGTCATGGTATATGGAACCTGTTGGAATATGTGTCCTCCGACAATAATGCGATCACAACTGTTGATCATGATGATCACATGTTTAAGTCTCATTATAAAGAATACAATTGGGAAGTAATAATTTTACTGGCAACTGGTCCACACATATCGGTAATGATTGGTGACTAGAGTTTGACATTACATGCGTGCGACGGTGGTGATCAGTTGATCCCCTAGGTCATACCTAAAGGGCAACACTCTTAATTGATCATTTAATTGATCGTATAACGTTACGAGTCAATTAAATTATTTAAAATTGACGGACGATTTTGGAAGTAATATTTACGTGTCTCATTGAAATTTGATTAAATGAGATACGGTCTTAGTAATCGAATTGTTTCATTACTCAGATGAAATTATTGTTTAAGGAAACAATTGAAATTGAATGAATTATTATAAATACAATTTATTGTGATTTATAATTGGTAAAATATTTTGGTACAAGTAATTATGAATTACTAAGTCGATTTTTGTATATGACGTATTTTTATTAATACGTTGATTTTTAATATGTTAAAAATACATAACAAATTTATGTAACATATGACATGTGACATAAGACAAATTAACATTTTGACAAAGATAATATGGAGTCCATATTATCTATGTGTGCCGAAATTAAGAGGAGAATTAGGCAAAAATTGTGTTGATTATGTTAGTGAAAAACATGATCATTACCTAAAGACTAGCCATGCAAAACCTATTTGTCATTGTGAAGAACAACTAGTGCATGCATTGGCTCCCTCTTCTCCCTCTTCCACCCGGTTTTACACAAAGAAAAGAAAAGGGTTTTGCCTTATATTTATCATATTCAATACATAACATAATTATGGTATTGGTTTTATTCATTCACTTCATCAAAAATAAGAATTTTTAGAAAGATAAAACTTCCTTTTCCTCCTCTCTTAAACCGGTTTTTAGGAGACCAAAAACCAATTTATTTTGGGTCATTTTTATGCTAAATTAATATTGTACTAGTATTTATAATATTAATTTTATTAAGAGTGTGCTTTGGGTATTAAACTTTGGGAGAGATCCTATACTTGGATCTTTGTTCATCCATTGAGGAAAGCACAAGAACAAGAGAGAAGGAGATCTCTCTTGTGCCCTAATAAACCGAAATACAAATGTAAGATAAAGATTTCTTCTTTAAATTGTTTATAGTTTGCATGCATAAGATCACCAATTAATTTCATGATTAAATTAACATAAAACATATATGAATATGTTGAGTATATAGATCTACTTTTCCTTCAATTGGTATCAAGAGCCATGGTTGTTTGCATGCAAATCGGTTAAAAGTTTTTCCGAGTTATACGATTAACATATAAAACTTGTTTAATTTGTGTTATTATGATATATCACGAAATAATATTATGCATGTTAAAATTCTGGTCCTAAAATGTTTTTAGGATATTTTGGTTAATTTATGGATTTTTATTGTTCATATTACATAATAATGGCATTAAAAATATGATTTTATGAATAAAATGTCATTTTCGGACTAAAATTAGCTAAACTTCGAATGTTTCAGTGATTTTTGGATATGTTGTCACATATATTATTTTGAGATAACCTGTAAATTTTCATAATTTTTGGACTTCTTATGCTCGAAAAATGGATTTTTCATTATTAAAATCGGATTTAGATGAAAAATAGGTTAATATGAGATAAATTTCGAATCTGGTCATAGAAATTTAGTATGTTGTCACATACAATTTTACAAGATGTGTGTAAAATAATAGGCTATATTGAAGTCTTTATGCATGATTTATGATTTTTTGAAGAAAAATAGCATAAATAGTGACTTAATTAGTGAAATATTAATAAAACATACTCCATGACTAAGGAAAAATATCACATGTTGCATTTTATTATATTTTTCAGATCTAAAATTTAAAAGTTGATGAATATAATTTTTCTCATGTTTTTATGATTATTTTGTTAAAACCGATAAACCGCAACATTGTTTTTCCGGATAAAATTCGAAATTTTTAACCTAAGATTTGAACATTATGAGTGTCATGGTATTTTTACAGAATGTTCATGAGTTTAAATTTCAAATTTTGAATTTATTTGAAATTTTGTGATTTATTTGAAGTTTATAGCTTTTTATTGTAATTTTAGGTCCATTAATGAACAAATTTTAGAAATATGAGTTAATTATGGTCAAATAATTAGTGAAGACTAAATTTTGAGTCCTGAAAGGTTAGGATAATTAACTTATGCATAAATATGAATTTATGTAATTTTTGTGATTATAAAATGTTGAATCACGCAAATCCGTAAAAATCGAGTAATATACAATATTGGCTACTTAAAGGCGATTTAGCATAAAATTGGGCATGTTCATACATGTTATAATGCTGCATTTTATTTATGATTGTCATAATTTTATTTTATGTAATTTTTGAATTATGTAATTTTTACTTAGTATGGCCTTAGTTTTTAATTGATATTACCCGAAATGTATGGGAATATCGATTCGGTTGTAATTTATTGTGATCTCGTATCACCGTTTTGTAATTTAATAGATTTATTTTATTTTAGTTACAAATGTATAATAGGAAATTATGTAATTTGTTATGTAATTTTATTTATTTCGGAGTTCCCAAAGACGGATTTCTTCAAGATGGCGATACATAAAGAAGGTACCAATGGAGTTACCTCGAGATGCGTGCCACAACCGAAGTTCAAGGGACCAATGGAGTTGGTTTCCAAATATGTAATAGTTAAATAGTTTTCTATTTTAGGAAGGCCATACTAGAATTTATTTTTATGCTTTGCATTTTATTTATATGTCGCATGCATCGCTAAATCGCCATAACTAAAACATGCATCATCTTTCATCTAGTTTATCGACCGTGTCAATTACAATTATCGTAGTTCACCGCTTTAGTTCACTTAAAACGTGATAGATAATAAATTGACATGACCTCTCGCTAAAATAAATAATTGAGACATAGCCTTACCAAATAGTAGAAACCATGAAAACCTATTTCGCGAGGGAGTGCACTCGGCCATCCCGGGGTACAAACCTTGTTACGTAGGGGAAGTGGGTGATAAATGTCTATCCACCGAATTCGTGTTGATGAGGGTTTCATCGGCCATCCCGTGCCCAAATTAATGTGAATTTGGATCATGGACACATTTATTTAAAATTTGGATTGACCTCAACGGAAGTATTCGTGACCGTAGTCGCATGTGTTCCGGGCTATAGATAAACATTAGATAATTTTATCGACCAAGAGTTCTAAAAGTAGAATCGATCAAGCGTTAATCCACTGAATTGTATTAATAAGGGTTTCATCGGCTATCCCGTGCCTAAGTTGATATGAATTTGGGTCTTGGAATCTTTTATCTAAGTTGGGTAGAGGTCACTAGATAAATGCAATAAAACTTGTTTAAATTAGTTTTCACGAGTATTATTATTAAAACGACATTTGTTTTACTCCTTCTATTTTGTTTTGTAGACCACTTCTTTTCCCATAACAAATGGCTACACCGACCCCTAACGCCACGCCTCTCGCTAATTCATCATGGCTCCGATCCTTCATGGATCGATGTAAACATGAAAAGAATGGATCAAATTTCTTCGATTGGAATGCCCAACTCAAACTAGCCGCCCAAGGTGACGACAAGCTTCGTTACCTAACCGAGGCCTCTCCACCCGAACCTAATACTAGGTCGACCGCCGCTACTAGGGAAGCATATGAGGCTTACCATAAGGAGTCCGTCGCAATGAAAAACGTGTTGATCTTTGCGATGGAGGCGGATCTCCAAAGGAGAGCCTTTAAAATGGGCACCG